>NW_027473991.1:42500-50000 GCF_050947335.1 Megachile rotundata | reverse complement strand
CAAATATTTTAATTTCTTTTTGTTGATATCCATATTCTGAAGACTATGATGCAATCGGGGTATTAAGTACCTTTGTAATATGTTCAATTTCTGCCAGGGTTTCAGTGGACTCTTCTTTAACCTGTTTAGCATATCCTCGGTATTTGATGGCGAAGGTGTTGATATTCCATCATGCTTGAAGTTATATCCAAGATATCTGAGCTGCGAAGCTACTCCCAATGTTGGTATTGGAGCGTTATTTACACGAAGATATGGTCGCGTATCGACTACCAACCTCTTGGTGCCGGGCACTATCAGGCTCTGGAACGCTGCGCATTTGGACGGGTTGACGGTAAGTCCATGTTTTTCGAAGAAGGTCTCCAGAACTCCGATATGAGTGGTCATTATTTTGGGATTCGGTGCGAGAATTACTATATCGTCGGCAAATGCGATAACGGTTATTTTGGCACCGTTTACCTCAATACCCTCCCTTTGACTCATCTCTCTTATGAGTTCATCGATTATCAAGTTAAACAGAAAACCCGACATGGGATCACCTTGTTTGACCCCGCGGTTTATTGATATCGGCTCGGATCTGTCGCCATGGCATTCCAAGACTGTGGTTATGTCTTTATAATTGTTTTGAATATATTCTATTGTGTGGGGATCTACCCCCTGTTTTCTCAAGGCGTTTACTATTGATGTGATGTTTACAGAGTCAAAAGCTTTAGCAAGATCTATGGATAGTATTGTGAATGGCTTTGATTTCCGTCTATTCATTTTGATGATTGTTTGGAGAATTGTGCTATTGGCCATTATTCCATCAATTCTGGTGAAGCCCCTTTGAGCATGGGCGAGTCGAATATTATTTTCTAATCGGGTAACCACAATCTTATTCATCAACCGCAGTATTCTACTTGATATCGTTATCGGGCGCCATTGCTTGGGGTCCATAAGGTCCCCGGACTTAGGTAGCAGTGTCGTTCTGTTCAACCGGAGGACGGGGGGTAGGATCTTTGTTCCCCACAGGATATTGAGCAAGGCATATAGATCATGCCGAGGCATTTCCCGCAGTGTCTTTCGGTCTATTCTGTCAGGCCCAGGCGCAGACTCTTTTAATTTAACTAGTTGTTCATGAATTTCGGTATATGATATTGGGTAGGACAAATCATAGCTATTAGTTGGTTCTTGTGCTGTGGGTTGCCAGCCAAGATCCTTGGCAGCAAATAACTTACTGTAATAGTCGAAAAATTTTTCCATTGGAGGCTTCTCCGATACGCTTATGTTGTTTCCGGTTAGTATATGCTCAGCCACTTGGCTTGGGTTTTTTCTGTATAATTTTTGGATGCGTGCATACTCAGATGATTTCCTTTTTGAGCGGTTGCCAATTCGTTTATTGAATGAATTTGCATTGTAGTTTTTGCGATTATTTACTTGTTTGTTGTTACTATTTCTTTGTTTTGCTTTACCTTGTTTACATAAGTTACTATTGTTGTTGTGTTTGTATTTACTTTTGTTATTGTTTTCATTACTTTCTTTTTCTGTTTCAGGTATGGATCTGATGAAATGGTCGAGCATATCAGTAACCTCCAGAGGTGGGGTATCTCCAAGCACGGCCTCAATGATACGGGACATTGTGCCAGATGCTTCGGCTTTAACCTCACGCAGAAGACAGCACATCTCGCTCGATTTTATTAGATGGCAAGCGCTAGAGTCATCACCACCCGCGTTGGATGTCTGTTCTTCGGCGGCACTATTCACGGCAGCTTCCTCAACTTGCTGCACATCATCCCTCGGTGTTAGCGGATGTTCCTCATGAATGCTTGTATTGTCTACATCCTTGGTCTGTTCATCTAAATATGACTTGTATATATCTCTCTGTCGTAGTTTTTTGATTCCTTCCAAAGGTCGTCCAGAGAATTCTGATAATATCTTTAAAATATCTTTTGCGAACATATTTTGTCTATTTTCAATTTTGGCTTCATGGCATGCTATCATTTTAATTTCGGAATCTGTATATTTCGCTTTGGATGTAGCCAATCTCTTGTCCCGTAGCTCAAGGTCTGCACTATTGTATTGTTCTGGGTGGGTTCTGCGCTGGTGCTGACGCAGACCGGCGAAGGTCTTATAAGGATTTTTGCATATCTCGCACGTGTATCCATCGGCCTGTTTAGGGGGTGCATTGCATCGCCGCTTGTGTTGGGCAGCACTCGCCGACGTACGACTGCTCAGGTCAATTCTACAGGAAGGGCATATATTTAAATTTTGTACCGACTCATGATTCCTTATACTATCGCCATTGTCGTCAACGCCCGGAAGGGTGTTCACCCCCCGGGTAGAGCAATCCGGCCATCCGAGGCTTGTTTGATTTTTCTTTGGTGCATTAAACTTCGCCCGAAGGCATGAACCCAGCGGGCTGCAAACCCGAAGGGTCCATTTGGCTTTCGCCAGAATCGCCGCACGCCGTTTAGCCGTGACTGGGACTGCGATGGTGACGTGAGTCACCCAAACAGCCAACCAGTCACGTTACCGGCAGGTACCACTAGGAGGTAGGTCGTGCGGCTTGGATGGGAGAGGCTGAAGGACCTAACGAGAGGTCTGAGTTACGCATTGCCATCCCTGCAACCATGACTCACGCAAGCGACGGAGTTTTTCCCCCGGCGAACCGAAGGAGAAACTCGGAGCGATTTACGCTTAAGAGAGTCATAGTTACTCCCGCCGTTTACCCGCGCTTAATTGAATTTCTTCACGTTGACATTCAGAGCACTGGGCAGAAATCACATTGCGTCATCACCCTTGAGGGCCATCGCAATGCTTTGTTTTAATTAGACAGTCGGATTCCCCTAGTCCGTGCCAGTTCTGAGCTAAGCGTTGAATGGCGGCCGAAGAGGCGAAAAGGACGGCCGAAGCCGTCACAAGAAGCCTCGCAGCAAGGAAGATCCGTTGGCGGCCAAGGCACGGGACCGAGCTCGGATTCCGGGACGCGACGCGAAGTCGCCAACCGTTCACCTCGCCCAGGCCCGGCACGTCAGCCTGGCCAACTTCCCGACCAAGCCCGACACGCCCCGCTCCTCAGAGCCAATCCTTATTCCGAAGTTACGGATCCAATTTGCCGACTTCCCTTACCTACATTAATCTATCGACTAGAGGCTCTTCACCTTGGAGACCTGCTGCGGATATGGGTACGAACCGGCGCGATACCTCCACGTGGCCCTCTCCTGGATTTTCAAGGTCCGAGGGGAAGATCCAGACACCGCCGCAACTGCGGTGCTCTTCGCGTTCCAAACCCTATCTCCCTGCTAGAGGTTTCCAGGGAACTCGAACGCTTATACAGAAAAGAAAACTCTTCCCAGATCTCCCGACGGCGTCTCCAGGTCATTTTGGGTTACCCCGACGAACACTCTTACGAGGGCCCGATTGGTATGCGGTTCCGCTGCCGGGTTCCGGAATAGGAACCGGATTCCCTTTCGCCCGATGGGTGTGTTTCTTCCCAAATCACGCAAAATTATATAAACAACGACGCATCTGCGACGCAACGACGACACGACTTGCGTTCGATAGTTTGTAAGATTTAACCAAGCAAAAAATAGAAAAAAAATCGCTTTCAGGCGTTCGACAACGTCGCATCACGTCGAACGTGAAGTATCCATCGATCCGAACCGCGATCATTTTTTTTCAGCGTTCAACGTTTTTGTCAATTTATCAATAAAAATGATCATGTTCGAGCGGTGGATTAGGACACAAACACGAAACGACGGCGACGTAAATTGTTATTTAACTGCAATTTTTTTCTCTTTTTAACATTTTTTGCCTTTTGCGCGCGTACGTGCGTGCGAGCGTACGTATGTTTGTCATTTGCGTTCGAAAAGCGTGAATTTTAGGACACCTCATCAACATTAGATTTCTCTTAGGGCTTAGGATCGACTGACTCGTGTGCAACGGCTGTTCACACGAAACCCTTCTCCACGTCAGTCCTCCAGGTCCTCGCTGGAGTATTTGCTACTACCACCAAGATCTGCACCGACGGCGGCTCCAGGCAGGCTCACGCCCAGACCCTTCTGCGCACACCGCCGCGACCCTCCTACTCGTCAAGGCTTCATGGAGAACGGGAACTAAATCCCGTTCCTGCGCACTTGCCGTTGACGGCGGAGTATAGGCGCGACGCTTCAGCGCCATCCATTTTCAGGGCTAGTTGCTTCGGCAGGTGAGTTGTTACACACTCCTTAGCGGATTCCGACTTCCATGGCCACCGTCCTGCTGTCTTAAGCAACCAACGCCTTTCATGGTATCCCATAAGCGTCGACTTAGGCGCCTTAACTCTGCGTTTGGTTCATCCCACAGCGCCAGTTCTGCTTACCAAAATTGGCCCACTTGGCACTCTGATCCAAGAAAAATTTTATCAATTTATATCTCGTGGCTTCATGAAAATTCAAGCAAGCCAGAGATCTCACCCATTTAAAGTTTGAGAATAGGTTGAGGTCGTTTCGGCCCCAAGGCCTCTAATCATTCGCTTTACCAGATGAGACTCGTTATGCGTTCGAGTCGAGTGCCAGCTATCCTGAGGGAAACTTCGGAGGGAACCAGCTACTAGATGGTTCGATTAGTCTTTCGCCCCTATACCCAGTTCCGACGATCGATTTGCACGTCAGAATCGCTACGGACCTCCATCAGGGTTTCCCCTGACTTCGTCCTGACCAGGCATAGTTCACCATCTTTCGGGTCCCAACGTGTACGCTCTAGGTGCGCCTCTTCTCGCAATGAGAACGAGACGCCCCGGGAGTGCGAGGCCTAATCGTAACGAGGCCCATCCTCCCTTAGTCGACTTCACGGACGACTTTCACTTTCATTTCGCCTTTAGGTTTATCAAATCCCAATGACTCGCGTACATGTTAGACTCCTTGGTCCGTGTTTCAAGACGGGTCCCGAGAGTACCCAAAGCAATAGCGTCGCCGACCGGTAATTCAAAGTTTGGCCAGTCCAAGGACTCCGCCTGCCAACAGCCCGCCAGGCCCGGTTACGGCGCTAAGTCCGTACATCCGGTATCTAGACTGGAACGAGCTTGCGGCGGTCCTGGACGCAGTGCGTTCGAGAATTTTGCGGCCCGATACCGTCTGAGTACCGTCGCGCAGTCGGCCGGGCATCCAAGGGGCTGTCATCGTACGCTAAAAGCGACGGACAGTCTTCGCCTCGGGCCTTAGACCGACACGCAACGGGTCGCGACGTTCTACTAGGGGAGAAGTGCACGACTACATAGCCGGAACATTCGCCGCGGGTGGTGTGCCCACGCCGATGGGAAACCCGCCGTAACGGGACCATCCGGGGCACTATCGCACCAACACGGGAGCCAGCTTCGTTGACGATGAATCTCCCCATTCGATCTTTTGGGTTTCTCGGGTTTACCCCTGAACGGTTTCACGTACTCTTGAACTCTCTCTTCAAAGTTCTTTTCAACTTTCCCTCACGGTACTTGTTCGCTATCGGTCTCGTGGTCATATTTAGCCTTAGATGGAGTTTACCACCCACTTAGGGCTGCACTCTCAAGCAACCCGACTCTAAGGAGAGATCCACCCGAGACGCGTACCGGTCGCTACGGGCCTGGCACCCTCTATGGGTAAGTGGCCCCATTCAAGATGGACTTGGACGCGATTCGATGTCTCGGGATAAACGGATCCTCCTGAACACTACATTTCCCAGCGGCGTTAACCGCGGGATTCAGTGCTGGGCTCATTCCTGTTCGCTCGCCGCTACTAAGGAAATCCTTGTTAGTTTCTTTTCCTCCGCTTATTAATATGCTTAAATTCAGCGGGTAATCTCGCCTGCTCTGAGGTCGTCGAAATTTTATTATTTCTTTTCAAAGTTATACCACAAACTGTACGCTCTTTTCGGGGTTTCGACACGTAATACGAAAGGTATATTAATACCAACGACGCACAGGGATTATGTCGTTCGATTTTTTCCTTGTATCGTTCGATAACCAACTATTTTTCTCTTTTCGGATCAACACAATATCGTCGACTACTCGAAGGTACGTACGAGCCAAAATGAAAGCTCGGTGTCTCCTCTCTCTTTTGTTCGACAAAAGAAAAAAGGCACTTAAAACGCCGCATATTCGGGCAGGCGGGACAACGACAAAAAAAAAAAACGACGACGACGACGTCCGGTTGTTCTCGACTCGCGTCGGAGTATATATGTATATATTATAATCGGATATATCTTTTTATCTATCCAGGGCGCGTTAAAACAAACGACGAGGAGAGACTACGACAACGAGGAGATAAAGGTCGGACACCTTTTCTTCTTACCCTCGGCGCGCTCTCGCACACGATCGTTTCATGTTTCTTTTGTCCCCTAAAGGATACATATACCGTTACAACATATTTACGTTCGAATATACACTCGACGGTCGATAAACCGTAAAGACGCATCGTCCGATACGTTTTTTCTTTTGCTGTCGCGTTCCGACGCAAAATCCCAAGAAAAGGGCGAGAATGCCAGAGACAGCCATGTAAACCATCGGTGACTTATCATGGTCCAGAGAATAAAGGGTTAAAGGAAAAAAGAAATCCCATTTTTAACGTGCGTGGTACACCTTCGTCGTGTATATATCGTTCGATGAAACCACGAGCGCACAAAAGGAGGAACAAAAGCGTTTCGAGATCGATCTTCGGTGTAAATGTCATTGTTCATTTGCGTTCGACCGTTGTTCGATAAAAGAAATTTAACACACGAACAACAATGAAGGGAGACTCTCGCAAGACGATCACCAAATAAGCGTTTATCGTTCGATCGGTCCGGGTTTTTCAACGTCCGTCCGGCACAATTATGCACTTCGAGGACTGGACGACCGGAACCCGTATTGGGATCGCGCGGTCTTCCGCTTCTAATCAACGACAACGAAGCGATCTGCGCTTGTAAATGTTAAAAAAAACGTGGCGAAGCTACGATCTCGTAATAATTTAACCGTGAAAGAGCTTCCGTCGCACGTTTATTTTTAACTTTTCCCCTCGTTGTATAAACTTTCGCACCGTCGAAAAAAAAATTCGACAATCATTTCAGACAACGTCGGGAGCGCGGAGAAACGCCGTAAACACGCTCTACTCTCGGCTTGCTTCCTTCAATTGGTGTCTAACAATTCTCTCGCAGGGCGAAGAATCATTTTCTCTCTCGTCTAAATATCCTTCTGTAGTTAGGTGTTTTCGACTCGGGAGCGCTCTTTCACGGGCGGTCGTATATGGTCTCTTTTAGGGGTTTAACTAGAAACCACGACTCACGCAAGCCGAGATAAGCGCATTCCGCCGAGAAGATCCTAAAAACTAAGAATTGCGAGATATACGAAAATGTTCTTCTGTCGCCTGTGAAAAAAATGAACACTAGCAAAGAGAGGGCGAGACACGAACGTTCCATTTAACATTCTCCGCGTCAAACGCCGACGAAATGTCCAACCATCGCTCGTACGTTTTCGCCAATTTCGCAAGTTGTTCTCTCTCTCGCGTTCGACCATCGGATCCCGCTCCGAAACGT
>NW_027473991.1:25000-37500 GCF_050947335.1 Megachile rotundata | reverse complement strand
TTTTAGAAGCACGTAACACCGCTTTTCATTTCACGCTTTGCATCGAAACGGTATAAGCACGTAAACCACACACGCTCGCTCGTATTGAACCTCCACAATATCGGTGTTCTTTCGCCTTTTTTCATAAATACCATTTTTTGCAATGAACCAATATCAGCTTAAACGTTCCTTTTTTATTTGGTTCTTCTCTCTCCTCTCATGTGTTTCAGTCATATTAAAAATTGTTGTTCCTCCAAACTCTCTCTATTCTCTCTCCTTTCACTCTCTTTGGTATTTTATTTAAGACACACCGATAAAGGTTAGCGCGTACAGTGGCGTGCTGAACGTACCGTGATAGCGCGTACAACGGACATGCTGTTCGAAAAACGAACAAGAGGAAGCACGTACAAAGGTAGCTCGCGCTAGGCATATATCGATACGAAACCTCCGTTTTTAGTCTCTCTTTTCGTCGTGGATATCGAAGAAGCGCGTAAAAGAAAATCCCGCTAAAACTCTCTCCGTGCCGGAAAGTGTGTATCCGTTGAAATTTTGGAAGCACGTACACCCGCTTTCACGCTTTACATCGAAACGGTATAAGCACGTAAACCACACACGCTCCGTATTGAACCTCCACAATATCGGTGTTCTTTCCGCCTTTTTCATAAATACCATTTTTTTGTGATGAACCAATATCAGCTTAAACGTTCCCTTTTTTTATTTGGTTCTTCTCTCATGTGTTTTTCAGTCATATTAAATTTTTGTTCCTCCAAACTCTCTCTTCTATTCTCTCCTTTCAACTCTCTTTGGTATTTTATTTAAGACACACCGATAAAGGTTAGCGCGTACAAGTGGCGTGCTGAACGTACCGTGATAGCGCGTACAACGGACATGCTGTTCGAAAAAAACAAATCGGAGCAAGCACGTACACAGAGAATTTTAGCTCGCGCTGGGCACATCGATTCTTACAAATCCACCCAAATTTTTATTTTCTCTCTCTCAAAATTTCGTGTCATAGTTACGATACACACCGTAATAATATTTTTTGTACGTATAAGCGAAAACTCGATGTAATATCGAGAAATCACCCGTACCGAAAACTCTTCACTTTGGAAGAAGTTTCCATTTCAGAAACCGTTTTTACGAGTCATAGTTACATATTATTTCGTTTCAATATCTCTGCGCTGTACGTATAGTGAAGCATTTATTTAATATTTTACTTCATCGTACCGAAAAACTCTCCGCGAAGAAGAAGTTTTCTCGCGCATCGAGAAAATATTTAGGCGTTCGAGACGCACAAAACATTAAGGGGACGTAATATCATTTCTGAATTTCGGAATAAATATTCCGTTTCAAAATTTTTTAGCCTCTCGACTGAAGGCGTTGTAACGAACAAGTTCGTTCAACACCACTATCTAATTCATTTTTAAAATAAATTTTATAAAACCTTTTTTGGCCCGTTTTAGAACGGTCGGTTTTATTCTATCCCTTTTTAATTTTTAGTAGCCTGTGCCGCTTGAGTCAGTACAACGTACACACCAAAGTGCATACGAGTCACCAGCCTCATGTTAAAGGTTCGTCGCATATGTGCCATTTGGTCTTAGACGCCGACACGCGACAATGCAGTGTGGAGAAAATCCTGCATCGATACCGAGAACACGAACAGTCGAGGCAACACGAAGTTACGCACGAGGAGCGGTGGACTAGTTCTCAACCGAGGTCATAGAATAGCCACGCGCCCGACTCTGTTCCGTCTGGTACGATCGGACCGAACGTCTCCTTATAGGTACCGAACGGCCGGCCGGATGGTCGGCGACGCCGGCCGTTACGCACGGGCGCTTACGATGCTAACGCGCGATCCGAACGTGCCAATTCGAAAGTGCGGTAAAACTTAGCGCGAAAAAATCGATTTTTCAAAAAGTTGTCAAACACGCTAAAAAGTATACGGACGATGTTTTAACAATTATTTTACGAAATTTAATGACAAAATTAATCGAAAAAAAATTTTTTTTCCTTTTCTCGCCAAAATAAATACCAAACGAATTTCTAACGTAATAAACGAGTAACAAATAACAGTATACGTCCAAATAACATACAAGAATCGAGAAAATATTTATATTTTTTCAAAAAATTGAGCAAAAATCTCTCCGCATAGTCGGTTCGGTGCCGAGTCCGAACGTACCAAAGTCCCTCCGGCATAGTCGGTTCGGTGAATCGACGACTGACAACCTATATAAAAAACGATTAAAACCTATAGAATAACGTATCACTAGAACATTTATACCATTTTGGCACGTTCGGATTCATAATTAACGAAATTATCGAAAATTTTTCATTGCGCATAGTCGGTTCGGTGAAAAGGTGACTGACAACCTATATTAAAAATGATTAAAACGTATAGAATAACGCACTACTAGAACATTTATACCATTTTGGCACGTTCGGATTCATAATTAACGAAATTATCCAAAATTTTTCGTTCCGCATAGTCGGTTCGGTGAAACGATGACTGACAACCTATATAAAAAACGATTAAAACCAATAGAATAACGTATTACTAGAACATTTATACAATTTTGGCACGTTCGGATTCATAAATAACAAAATTATTGAAAATTTTTCGTTCCGCATAGTCGGTTCGGTGGACCGTCTGATGCGAGACAATGTCCCACCGGCATAGTCGGTTCGGTGAATCGACGACTGACAACCTATATAAAAAACGATTAAAACCTATAGAATAACGTATCACTAGAACATTTATACCATTTTGGCACGTTCGGATTCATAATTAACGAAATTATCGAAAATTTTTCATTGCGCATTGTCGGTTCGATGAAAAGGTGACTGACAACCTATATTAAAAATGATTAAAACGTATAGAATAACGCACTACTAGAACATTTATACCATTTTGGCACGTTCGGATTCATAATTAACGAAATTATCCAAAATTTTTCGTTCCGCATAGTCGGTTCGGTGAAACGATGACTGACAACCTATATAAAAAACGATTAAAACCAATAGAATAACGTATTACTAGAACATTTATACAATTTTGGCACGTTCGGATTCATAAATAACAAAATTATTGAAAATTATTCGTTCCGCATAGTCGGTTCGGTGAAACGATGACTGACAACCTATATTAAAAACGATTAAAACCTATAGAATAACGTATTACTGGAACATTTATACAATTTTTGCACGTTCGGATTCATAAATAACAAAATTATTGAAAATTATTCGTTCCGCATAGTCGGTTCGGTGGGCCGTCCGAGCACGACCAAGTCCGTCCGGCATAGTCGGTTCGGTGAAACGATGACTGACAACCTATACTAAGAACGATTAAAACCAATAGAATAACGTATTACTAGAACGTTTATACAACTTTGGCACGTTCGGATTCATAAATAACAAAATTATTGAGAATTATTCGTTCCGCATAGTCGGTTCGGTGAAACGATGATTGACAACCTGTATAAAAATTGTTCATAACCGATAAAGTAACGTATTTCTAGCACCGATATACCGTTTCGGCACTTTCGGATACATAATTAACGAAATTATCGAAAATTTTTCATTCCGCATAGTCGGTTCGGTGAAACGATGACTGACAACCTATAATAAAAACGATTAAAACCTATCGAATATCGTATGACTAGAAGATTTATACCGCTTTGACACGTTCGGATTAATAAATAACAAAATTATTGAAAATTATTCGTTCCGCATAGTCGGTTCGGTGGGCCGTCCGAGCACGACCAAGTCCGTCCGGCATAGTCGGTTCGGTGAAACGATGACTGACAACCTATACTAAGAACGATTAAAACCAATAGAATAACGTATTACTAGAACGTTTATACAACTTTGGCACGTTCGGATTCATAAATAACAAAATTATTGAGAATTATTCGTTCCGCATAGTCGGTTCGGTGAAACGATGATTGACAACCTGTATAAAAATTGTTCATAACCGATAAAGTAACGTATTTCTAGCACCGATATACCGTTTCGGCACTTTCGGATACATAATTAACGAAATTATCGAAAATTTTTCATTCCGCATAGTCGGTTCGGTGAAACGATGACTGACAACCTATAATAAAAACGATTAAAACCTATCGAATATCGTATGACTAGAAGATTTATACCGCTTTGACACGTTCGGATTAATAAATAACAAAATTATTGAAAATTATTCGTTCCGCATAGTCGGTTCGGTGGGCCGTCCGAGCACGACCAAGTCCGTCCGGCATAGTCGGTTCGGTGAAACGATGACTGACAACCTATACTAAGAACGATTAAAACCAATAGAATAACGTATTACTAGAACGTTTATACAACTTTGGCACGTTCGGATTCATAAATAACAAAATTATTGAGAATTATTCGTTCCGCATAGTCGGTTCGGTGAAACGATGATTGACAACCTGTATAAAAATTGTTCATAACCGATAAAGTAACGTATTTCTAGCACCGATATACCGTTTCGGCACTTTCGGATACATAATTAACGAAATTATCGAAAATTTTTCATTCCGCATAGTCGGTTCGGTGAAACGATGACTGACAACCTATAATAAAAACGATTAAAACCTATCGAATATCGTATGACTAGAAGATTTATACCGCTTTGACACGTTCGGATTAATAAATAACAAAATTATTGAAAATTATTCGTTCCGCATAGTCGGTTCGGTGGGCCGTCCGAGCACGACCAAGTCCGTCCGGCATAGTCGGTTCGGTGAAACGATGACTGACAACCTATACTAAGAACGATTAAAACCAATAGAATAACGTATTACTAGAACGTTTATACAACTTTGGCACGTTCGGATTCATAAATAACAAAATTATTGAGAATTATTCGTTCCGCATAGTCGGTTCGGTGAAACGATGATTGACAACCTGTATAAAAATTGTTCATAACCGATAAAGTAACGTATTTCTAGCACCGATATACCGTTTCGGCACTTTCGGATACATAATTAACGAAATTATCGAAAATTTTTCATTCCGCATAGTCGGTTCGGTGAAACGATGACTGACAACCTATAATAAAAACGATTAAAACCTATCGAATATCGTATGACTAGAAGATTTATACCGCTTTGACACGTTCGGATTAATAAATAACAAAATTATTGAAAATTTTTCGTTCCGCATAGTCGGTTCGGTGGGCCGTCCGAGCACGACCAAGTCCTTCCGGCATAGTCGGTTCGGTGAAACGATGACTGACAACATATATAAAAAACGATCAAAACCTATAGAATAACGTATTGCTAGAACATTTATACCACTTTGGCACGTTCGGATTCATTATTAACGTAATTATCGAAATTTTTTCATTCCGCATTGTCGGTTCGGTGAAACGATGATTGACAACCTATATAAAAATTGCTCAAAACCAATAAAGTAACGTATATCTAGCACCGCTATACCGTTTCGGCACGTTCGGATTCATAAATGTCGAAATTAACGGAGAAACATCGTTCCGCATAGTCGGTTCGGTGAACCGATGACTGACAACGCATATAAAAAACACTTAGAATCGATGCCGTAGCCGATTTCTATTGCCGCTAGAACGTTTTGGTACGTCCGAATTCAATATCGTAGAAATCATCCACGAAACTCTGTTCCGCATAGTCGGTTCGGTGGACCGTCCGAGTGCGACCAAGTCCCTCCGGCATAGTCGGTTCGGTGGATCGGCTACTGACAACCTATTGAATTATTGCTTAGAATAGATAAAGTAACGTATTTCTAGTGTCCCTATACCGTTTTGGCACGTTCGGATGCACTATTGTAGATATTATCGATAAAACTCCGTTCCGCTTAGTCGGTTCGGTGAACCGATGACCGACAACGCATAGAAAAATCACTCAGTATCGATACTGTAACAGATTTCTATTACCGCCATAACGTTTTTGTACGTTCGAATTCAAAATGGTAGAAATTATCGACGAAACTCCGTTCCGCTTAGTCGGTTCGGTACGGAGCGCAACCGCGACGATGTCCCCCCGGCATAGTCGGTTCGGTGGATCGGCTACTGACAACCTATTGAATTAATGCTCAGAATCGATGCAGTAACGTATTTCTAGCATTCCTATACCGTTTTGGCACGTTCGGATCCACTATTGTACATATTATCGACAAAACTCCGTTCCGCTTAGTCGGTTCGGTGAACCGATGACCGACAACGCATAGAAAAATCACTCAGTATCGATACTGTAACGGATTTCTATTACCGCCATAACGTTTTTGTACGTTCGAATTCAAAATGGTAGAAATTATCGACGAAACTCCGTTCCGCTTAGTCGGTTCGGTACGGAGCGCAACCGCGACTATGTCCCCCCGGCATAGTCGGTTCAGTGGATCGGCTACTGACAACCTATTGAATTAATGCTCAGAATCGATGCAGTAACGTATTTCTAGCATTCCTATACCGTTTTGGCACGTTCGGATCCACTATTGTAGATATTATCGATAAAATTCCGTTCCGCTTAGTCGGTTCGGTGAACCGATGACTGACAACGCATAGAAGAAACACTTAGAATCGATACTGTAACGGATTTCTATTTCCCCCCATAACGTTTTTGTACGTTCGAATTCAAAATGGTAGAAATTATCGACGAAACTCCGTTCCGCTTAGTCGGTTCGGTACGGAGCGCAACCGCGACTATGTCCCCCCGGCATAGTCGGTTCGGTGGATCGGCTACTGACAACCTATTGAATTAATGCTCAGAATCGATGCAGTAACGTATTTCTAGCATTCCTATACCGTTTTGGCACGTTCGGATCCACTATTGTAGATATTATCGATAAAATTCCGTTCCGCTTAGTCGGTTCGGTGAACCGATGACTGACAACGCATAGAAGAAACACTTAGAATCGATACTGTAACGGATTTCTATTTCCCCCCATAACGTTTTTGTACGTTCGAATTCAAAATGGTAGAAATTATCGACGAAACTCCGTTCCGCTTAGTCGGTTCGGTACGGAGCGCAACCGCGACTATGTCCCCCGGGCATAGTCGGTTCGGTGGATCGGCTACTGACAACCTATTGAATTAATGCTTAGAATAGATAAAGTAACGTATTTCTAGCATTCCTGTACCAGTTTGGCACGTTCGGGTGCGCAATTGTTCGAGTTATCGACGAAACTCCGTTCCGCATAGTCGGTTCGGTGCGTCGTTTACATTTTCTAAGTCCTGGCCGCGTATTGCTTTCTCATTTCCAAAGTCCTGGCCGCGTATTGCTTTCTCATTTCCATAGTCCTGGCCGCGTATTGCTTTCTCATTTCCAAAGTCCTGGCCGCGTATTGCTTTCTCATTTCCAAAGTCCTGGCCGCGTATTGCTTTCTCATTTCCAAAGTCCTGGCCGCGTATTGCTTTCTCATTTTCAATGTCCTGGCCGCGTATTGCTTTCCGTCTTTCTAACATCCGACCGTGTAGTACTTAGCATTTTCGAAGTCTCAGCCGCGTTATGAGATTTATTTTTTTAAGTCCGCCGGCGCTCATGGCTTTATTTTTTTCTCTACGCGCGCGCGCGTGCCTTTCTATTTTTTTTCTAAGTCCAACGGCGTATTGCTTTCAAAAAATTTTCTTCGCGCTTCGCGCGAACGAGGAACAAAAAAAAAATTTTTTTTTCCTCTCCTCTCACTTACTTTCCTTGCCTTTCCCCCCCCTTCTTCACCCTTTTCTTCACACTTTCGCTCTCTATATAATATATATATTATTATGTCTAATAATATAATCAACTATTATTTATTATATTAATATTATAATATAATATAATTTATAAGTGTGATGTTAAAACCTCATTCACACTCTCAAACTTATAATTAATTTGATCTCTCCAACACTTTTATTAGGGGCCTTTCTCCTCAAATCGTAATGTTCCACTGTAACATCGTGGACATAGATACTGAGGATAGACCACGGAGAGATCATATATTTCTGACACTTCTTGTATTAGAAACTTTGCGTTTCGTTGCTTTCGCAGATGTTCGTCGTCCACATCTTGTTGTGCGAGTCGCATATCTCAACCTTCGTTCTTTAATTCTCACAAAGTTGTACGAAGTCGCGAAATAAACATGTATCTCGCATTCGTACGAGAGGTGTCTGGCCTTCCTCAGAACACCTCTCTCTTTATTAGTACGATCTAAGTATATATCTCGTGTGTCTCGTGCCGAAGTCCAGAAAAATTTCTATAAACTTTGCCTTTTTTCCATACGGCAGACACATTTTTGCTTAGGACACCTCTATTTTGCTTTGCAAAATTTTATATAACTTTATTTTGGGGACGTAATCTTAGCATGTATTATTCGATGTATTTTAACATCAGTTACTTCTCGTCATTCGCCACAGTTCTGCTTTTTACCACACTTTGGGTCCTTTTCAACCCGCGGTAACATTTGGCGGAGAGCGACGCTGCCCCATCGTCCGGCATGTTCGGACCGTCGTCTCCCATATAGATACCGAACGGCCGTCCAAATGGTCGGCGACGCCGGCTCTTACGCACTGAACCTTATAGTGAAAAAGTGCGATTTTTGCTCAACTTTTCAAAAGTCGATTTTTACTTTAAAAATTTTACGAACTTCCCAACTTACGTTGTCGTTCGTCATATTTCCATGCACCACCAATTGCCATTTCATATCATTTCTCATGGTACGAAAGTATCGAAGTAAAAATACTTAGTCTTTCGTACGAGAGAAATTTTGCCTTAGGACACCTTCACAGTTCGTGTAAAATTTCATTAATTTTACTTTGAACATAATTCTAGTTTATGTCAGATCGATGCATTTTAGCAACGATTATTCGTACTTGCCAAAGTTCCGCTTATACGTATATTGGGTCTGTTTGACCCGCGGTAACTTATGGCGGAGAACGACGCTGCCCCATCGTCCGGTATGTTCGGACCGTCGTCTCCCATATAGATACCGAACGGCCGTCCAAATGGTCGGCGACGCCGGCTCTTACGCACTGAACCTTATAGTGAAAAAGTGCGATTTTTACTCAACTTTTCAAAAGTCGATTTTTACTTTAAAAATTTTACGAACTTCCCAACTTACGTTGTCGTTCGTCATATTTCCATGCACCACCAATTGTCATTTCATATCATTTCTCATGGTACGAAAGTATCGAAGTAAAAATACTTAGTCTTTCGTACGAGAGAAATTTTGCCTTAGGACACCTTCAGTTCGTGTAAAATTTCATTAATTTTACTTTGAACATAATTCTAGTTTATGTCAGATCGATGCATTTTAGCAACGATTATTCGTACTTGCCAAAGTTCCGCTTATACGTATATTGGGTCTTTTTGACCCGCGGTAACTTTTGGCGGAGAACGACGCTGCCCCATCGTCCGGTATGTTCGGACCGTCGTCTCCCATATAGATACCGAACGGCCGGCCGGATGGTCGGCGACGCCGGCCGTTACGCACGGGCGCTTACGATGCTAACGCGCGATCCGAACGTGCCAATTCGAGAGTGCGGTAAAACTTAGCGTGAAAAAATCGATTTTCCAAAAAGTTGTAAAACACGTTTAAAATGATGATAAATGAATTCGTGTATAAAAAATTTTTTTTTTCGGTAGAAATTGAGAAAAAACCGCTCCGCATAGTCGGTTCGGTGAAACGATGACTGATAACCCATTAAAATAATGATCAGACCTGTTAGAGCATTGTATTCTTAGTACTCCTATATGGTTTTGGTACGTTCGGATTCATAAATGAGGAAGTTATTAATAATAAATCGTTCCGCATAGTCGGTTCGGTGAAACAATGACTGATAACCCATTAAAATAATGATCAGACCTGTTAGAGCATTGTATTCTTAATACTCCTATATGGTTTTGGCACGTTCGGATTCATAAATGAGGATGTTATTAATAAGAAATCGCTCCGCATAGTCGGTTCGGTGAAACAATGACTGATAACCCATTAAAATAATGATCAGACCTGTTAGAGCATTGTATTCTTAGTACTCCTATATGGTTTTGGCACGTTCGGATTCATAAATGAGGAAGTTATTAATAATAAATCGTTCCGCATAGTCGGTTCAGCGGTGAGTTCGTGCACGACTAAGTCCCACCGGCATAGTCGGTTCGGTCAAACTATGACTGACAACCCATTCCAAAAACGATTGGACTCGTTAGAGCAGTGTACTCTTAGTACTCCTATATGGTTTTGGCACGTTCGGATTCATAAATGAGGATGTTATTAATAAGAAATCGCTCCGCATAGTCGGTTCGGTGAAACAATGACTGATAACCCATTAAAATAATGATCAGACCTGTTAGAGCATTGTATTCTTAATACTCCTATATGGTTTTGGCACGTTCGGATTCATAAATGAGGATGTTATTAATAATAAATCGTTCCGCATAGTCGGTTCAGCGGTGAGTTCGTGCACGACTAAGTCCCACCGGCATAGTCGGTTCGGTCAAACTATGACTGACAACCCATTCCAAAAACGATTGGACTCGTTAGAGCAGTGTACTCTTAGTACTCCTATATGGTTTTGGCACGTTCGGATTCATAAATGAGGATGTTATTAATAAGAAATCGCTCCGCATAGTCGGTTCGGTGAAACAATGACTGATAACCCATTAAAATAATGATCAGACCTGTTAGAGCATTGTATTCTTAATACTCCTATATGGTTTTGGCACGTTCGGATTCATAAATGAGGATGTTATTAATAATAAATCGTTCCGCATAGTCGGTTCAGCGGTGAGTTCGTGCACGACTAAGTCCCACCGGCATAGTCGGTTCGGTCAAACTATGACTGACAACCCATTCCAAAAACGATTGGACTCGTTAGAGCAGTGTATTCTTAGTACTCCTATATGGTTTTGGTACGTTCGGATTCATAAATGAGGAAGTTATTAATAATAAATCGTTCCGCATAGTCGGTTCAGCGGTGAGTTCGTGCACGACTAAGTCCCACCGGCATAGTCGGTTCGGTCAAACTATGACTGACAACCCATTCCAAAAACGATTGGACTCGTTAGAGCAGTGTACTCTTAGTACTCCTATATGGTTTTGGCACGTTCGGATTCATAAATGAGGATGTTATTAATAAGAAATCGCTCCGCATAGTCGGTTCGGTGAAACAATGACTGATAACCCATTAAAATAATGATCAGACCTGTTAGAGCATTGTATTCTTAATACTCCTATATGGTTTTGGCACGTTCGGATTCATAAATGAGGATGTTATTAATAATAAATCGTTCCGCATAGTCGGTTCAGCGGTGAGTTCGTGCACGACTAAGTCCCACCGGCATAGTCGGTTCGGTCAAACTATGACTGACAACCCATTCCAAAAACGATTGGACTCGTTAGAGCAGTGTATTCTTAGTACTCCTATATGGTTTTGGTACGTTCGGATTCATAAATGAGGAAGTTATTAATAATAAATCGTTCCGCATAGTCGGTTCAGCGGTGAGTTCGTGCACGACTAAGTCCCACCGGCATAGTCGGTTCGGTCAAACTATGACTGACAACCCATTCCAAAAACGATTGGACTCGTTAGAGCAGTGTACTCTTAGTACTCCTATATGGTTTTGGCACGTTCGGATTCATAAATGAGGATGTTATTAATAAGAAATCGCTCCGCATAGTCGGTTCGGTGAAACAATGACTGATAACCCATTAAAATAATGATCAGACCTGTTAGAGCATTGTATTCTTAATACTCCTATATGGTTTTGGCACGTTCGGATTCATAAATGAGGATGTTATTAATAATAAATCGTTCCGCATAGTCGGTTCAGCGGTGAGTTCGTGCACGACTAAGTCCCACCGGCATAGTCGGTTCGGTCAAACTATGACTGACAACCCATTCCAAAAACGATTGGACTCGTTAGAGCAGTGTATTCTTAGTACTCCTATATGGTTTTGGTACGTTCGGATTCATAAATGAGGAAGTTATTAATAATAAATCGTTCCGCATAGTCGGTTCAGCGGTGAGTTCGTGCACGACTAAGTCCCACCGGCATAGTCGGTTCGGTCAAACTATGACTGACAACCCATTCCAAAAACGATTGGACTCGTTAGAGCAGTGTACTCTTAGTACTCCTATATGGTTTTGGCACGTTCGGATTCATAAATGAGGATGTTATTAATAAGAAATCGCTCCGCATAGTCGGTTCGGTGAAACAATGACTGATAACCCATTAAAATAATGATCAGACCTGTTAGAGCATTGTATTCTTAATACTCCTATATGGTTTTGGCACGTTCGGATTCATAAATGAGGATGTTATTAATAATAAATCGTTCCGCATAGTCGGTTCAGCGGTGAGTTCGTGCACGACTAAGTCCCACCGGCATAGTCGGTTCGGTCAAACTATGACTGACAACCCATTCCAAAAACGATTGGACTCGTTAGAGCAGTATACTCTTAGTACTCCTATATGGTTTTGGCACGTTCGGATTCATAAATGAGGATGTTATTAATAAGAAATCGCTCCGCATAGTCGGTTCGGTGAAACAATGACTGATAACCCATTAAAATAATG
>NW_027473991.1:15000-20000 GCF_050947335.1 Megachile rotundata | reverse complement strand
TCCGCTGCCGGGTTCCGGAATAGGAACCGGATTCCCTTTCGCCCGATGGGTGTGTTTCTTCCCAAATCACGCAAAATTATATAAACAACGACGCATCTGCGACGCAACGACGACACGACTTGCGTTCGATAGTTTGTAAGATTTAACCAAGCAAAAAATAGAAAAAAAATCGCTTTCAGGCGTTCGACAACGTCGCATCACGTCGAACGTGAAGTATCCATCGATCCGAACCGCGATCATTTTTTTTCAGCGTTCAACGTTTTTGTCAATTTATCAATAAAAATGATCATGTTCGAGCGGTGGATTAGGACACAAACACGAAACGACGGCGACGTAAATTGTTATTTAACTGCAATTTTTTTCTCTTTTTAACATTTTTTGCCTTTTGCGCGCGTACGTGCGTGCGAGCGTACGTATGTTTGTCATTTGCGTTCGAAAAGCGTGAATTTTAGGACACCTCATCAACATTAGATTTCTCTTAGGGCTTAGGATCGACTGACTCGTGTGCAACGGCTGTTCACACGAAACCCTTCTCCACGTCAGTCCTCCAGGTCCTCGCTGGAGTATTTGCTACTACCACCAAGATCTGCACCGACGGCGGCTCCAGGCAGGCTCACGCCCAGACCCTTCTGCGCACACCGCCGCGACCCTCCTACTCGTCAAGGCTTCATGGAGAACGGGAACTAAATCCCGTTCCTGCGCACTTGCCGTTGACGGCGGAGTATAGGCGCGACGCTTCAGCGCCATCCATTTTCAGGGCTAGTTGCTTCGGCAGGTGAGTTGTTACACACTCCTTAGCGGATTCCGACTTCCATGGCCACCGTCCTGCTGTCTTAAGCAACCAACGCCTTTCATGGTATCCCATAAGCGTCGACTTAGGCGCCTTAACTCTGCGTTTGGTTCATCCCACAGCGCCAGTTCTGCTTACCAAAATTGGCCCACTTGGCACTCTGATCCAAGAAAAATTTTATCAATTTATATCTCGTGGCTTCATGAAAATTCAAGCAAGCCAGAGATCTCACCCATTTAAAGTTTGAGAATAGGTTGAGGTCGTTTCGGCCCCAAGGCCTCTAATCATTCGCTTTACCAGATGAGACTCGTTATGCGTTCGAGTCGAGTGCCAGCTATCCTGAGGGAAACTTCGGAGGGAACCAGCTACTAGATGGTTCGATTAGTCTTTCGCCCCTATACCCAGTTCCGACGATCGATTTGCACGTCAGAATCGCTACGGACCTCCATCAGGGTTTCCCCTGACTTCGTCCTGACCAGGCATAGTTCACCATCTTTCGGGTCCCAACGTGTACGCTCTAGGTGCGCCTCTTCTCGCAATGAGAACGAGACGCCCCGGGAGTGCGAGGCCTAATCGTAACGAGGCCCATCCTCCCTTAGTCGACTTCACGGACGACTTTCACTTTCATTTCGCCTTTAGGTTTATCAAATCCCAATGACTCGCGTACATGTTAGACTCCTTGGTCCGTGTTTCAAGACGGGTCCCGAGAGTACCCAAAGCAATAGCGTCGCCGACCGGTAATTCAAAGTTTGGCCAGTCCAAGGACTCCGCCTGCCAACAGCCCGCCAGGCCCGGTTACGGCGCTAAGTCCGTACATCCGGTATCTAGACTGGAACGAGCTTGCGGCGGTCCTGGACGCAGTGCGTTCGAGAATTTTGCGGCCCGATACCGTCTGAGTACCGTCGCGCAGTCGGCCGGGCATCCAAGGGGCTGTCATCGTACGCTAAAAGCGACGGACAGTCTTCGCCTCGGGCCTTAGACCGACACGCAACGGGTCGCGACGTTCTACTAGGGGAGAAGTGCACGACTACATAGCCGGAACATTCGCCGCGGGTGGTGTGCCCACGCCGATGGGAAACCCGCCGTAACGGGACCATCCGGGGCACTATCGCACCAACACGGGAGCCAGCTTCGTTGACGATGAATCTCCCCATTCGATCTTTTGGGTTTCTCGGGTTTACCCCTGAACGGTTTCACGTACTCTTGAACTCTCTCTTCAAAGTTCTTTTCAACTTTCCCTCACGGTACTTGTTCGCTATCGGTCTCGTGGTCATATTTAGCCTTAGATGGAGTTTACCACCCACTTAGGGCTGCACTCTCAAGCAACCCGACTCTAAGGAGAGATCCACCCGAGACGCGTACCGGTCGCTACGGGCCTGGCACCCTCTATGGGTAAGTGGCCCCATTCAAGATGGACTTGGACGCGATTCGATGTCTCGGGATAAACGGATCCTCCTGAACACTACATTTCCCAGCGGCGTTAACCGCGGGATTCAGTGCTGGGCTCATTCCTGTTCGCTCGCCGCTACTAAGGAAATCCTTGTTAGTTTCTTTTCCTCCGCTTATTAATATGCTTAAATTCAGCGGGTAATCTCGCCTGCTCTGAGGTCGTCGAAATTTTATTATTTCTTTTCAAAGTTATACCACAAACTGTACGCTCTTTTCGGGGTTTCGACACGTAATACGAAAGGTATATTAATACCAACGACGCACAGGGATTATGTCGTTCGATTTTTTCCTTGTATCGTTCGATAACCAACTATTTTTCTCTTTTCGGATCAACACAATATCGTCGACTACTCGAAGGTACGTACGAGCCAAAATGAAAGCTCGGTGTCTCCTCTCTCTTTTGTTCGACAAAAGAAAAAAGGCACTTAAAACGCCGCATATTCGGGCAGGCGGGACAACGACAAAAAAAAAAAACGACGACGACGACGTCCGGTTGTTCTCGACTCGCGTCGGAGTATATATGTATATATTATAATCGGATATATCTTTTTATCTATCCAGGGCGCGTTAAAACAAACGACGAGGAGAGACTACGACAACGAGGAGATAAAGGTCGGACACCTTTTCTTCTTACCCTCGGCGCGCTCTCGCACACGATCGTTTCATGTTTCTTTTGTCCCCTAAAGGATACATATACCGTTACAACATATTTACGTTCGAATATACACTCGACGGTCGATAAACCGTAAAGACGCATCGTCCGATACGTTTTTTCTTTTGCTGTCGCGTTCCGACGCAAAATCCCAAGAAAAGGGCGAGAATGCCAGAGACAGCCATGTAAACCATCGGTGACTTATCATGGTCCAGAGAATAAAGGGTTAAAGGAAAAAAGAAATCCCATTTTTAACGTGCGTGGTACACCTTCGTCGTGTATATATCGTTCGATGAAACCACGAGCGCACAAAAGGAGGAACAAAAGCGTTTCGAGATCGATCTTCGGTGTAAATGTCATTGTTCATTTGCGTTCGACCGTTGTTCGATAAAAGAAATTTAACACACGAACAACAATGAAGGGAGACTCTCGCAAGACGATCACCAAATAAGCGTTTATCGTTCGATCGGTCCGGGTTTTTCAACGTCCGTCCGGCACAATTATGCACTTCGAGGACTGGACGACCGGAACCCGTATTGGGATCGCGCGGTCTTCCGCTTCTAATCAACGACAACGAAGCGATCTGCGCTTGTAAATGTTAAAAAAAACGTGGCGAAGCTACGATCTCGTAATAATTTAACCGTGAAAGAGCTTCCGTCGCACGTTTATTTTTAACTTTTCCCCTCGTTGTATAAACTTTCGCACCGTCGAAAAAAAAATTCGACAATCATTTCAGACAACGTCGGGAGCGCGGAGAAACGCCGTAAACACGCTCTACTCTCGGCTTGCTTCCTTCAATTGGTGTCTAACAATTCTCTCGCAGGGCGAAGAATCATTTTCT
Source organism: Megachile rotundata (assembly GCF_050947335.1). Lineage (NCBI taxonomy): Eukaryota > Metazoa > Arthropoda > Insecta > Hymenoptera > Megachilidae > Megachile > Megachile rotundata. The sequence goes on along the minus strand of NW_027473991.1, from coordinate 16,268 downwards.
CTCTCGTCTAAATATCCTTCTGTAGTTAGGTGTTTTCGACTCGGGAGCGCTCTTTCACGGGCGGTCGTATATGGTCTCTTTTAGGGGTTTAACTAGAAACCACGACTCACGCAAGCCGAGATAAGCGCATTCCGCCGAGAAGATCCTAAAAACTAAGAATTGCGAGATATACGAAAATGTTCTTCTGTCGCCTGTGAAAAAAATGAACACTAGCAAAGAGAGGGCGAGACACGAACGTTCCATTTAACATTCTCCGCGTCAAACGCCGACGAAATGTCCAACCATCGCTCGTACGTTTTCGCCAATTTCGCAAGTTGTTCTCTCTCTCGCGTTCGACCATCGGATCCCGCTCCGAAACGTTCGACTTTTCGGCGTTTAACAGTTTCGTTTTATCTAGTCGAACGACGAGCGGTACCGAAAAAAATTTAACAATGAAGAGAAAACCTTTTGCTGCTAAAGGCAAACGCAAGCAGTCTTTAGTTATATAAACGACCCTCAGCCAGGCGTGGTCCAGGAATTGTATCCGTGGACCGCAATGTGCGTTCGAAATGTCGATGTTCATGTGTCCTGCAGTTCACACGTTGACGCGCAATTAGCTGCGTTCTTCATCGACCCACGAGCCAAGTGATCCACCGTTCAGGGTAATCGTATAAAAATTTTTGTTCATATTTAACAACTCAGCGTCTGAAAACCAGTATGTACGTGATTTATTTAACCTGGTTTATAAATTCGTTCGATTGTCCATAGAATACTAACTCCAATCCAAGCGCAAGATCGAGTATCGGTATTCGGACGTCGTCCCGTCATAGCTCTGTTCACAGATTTACCCGAGCTGATTGATGATTAAGACGACACGATAACGTCCATGGACGGGTAAAGGACCGTATAAAACTACAGAACCGCCGATGAAACAACGCTCTGTGACGCATTTCTCTTCGTGCGGCGAGTTTTCAGTCCGTTCCGGGTGGTAAAGTCATTCAAAAACCGTGGAAAATACGAAACGCGCTGTCGCGCGTAACACAGAGTCTCCTGCTCGCTGCTTACATATATTGGACGTCTTGGCGGTATCGCGAGATTCAATACGGACACTCCATGGCCGGCGTCAGATCGGTCTACCAACGAAGGAGACTACGCTATCGTTTTCGCTTCTCAGCCGGTCCGTAAAGCGATACGTTACCATATCGTCCGTCGTAAGCAGGCGGACTCTCGTGAAGTTGCGACTTCGTTCGTCGAAGCGGTTTCGTGGTTCGATTTCCATCGGTTACCCG
>NW_027473991.1:0-10000 GCF_050947335.1 Megachile rotundata | reverse complement strand
GAGAATTTTAGCTCGCGCTGGGCACATCGATTCTTACAAATCCACCCAAATTTTTATTTTCTCTCTCTCAAAATTTCGTGTCATAGTTACGATACACACCGTAATAATATTTTTTGTACGTATAAGCGAAAACTCGATGTAATATCGAGAAATCACCCGTACCGAAAACTCTTCACTTTGGAAGAAGTTTCCATTTCAGAAACCGTTTTTACGAGTCATAGTTACATATTATTTCGTTTCAATATCTCTGCGCTGTACGTATAGTGAAGCATTTATTTAATATTTTACTTCATCGTACCGAAAAACTCTCCGCGAAGAAGAAGTTTTCTCGCGCATCGAGAAAATATTTAGGCGTTCGAGACGCACAAAACATTAAGGGGACGTAATATCATTTCTGAATTTCGGAATAAATATTCCGTTTCAAAATTTTTTAGCCTCTCGACTGAAGGCGTTGTAACGAACAAGTTCGTTCAACACCACTATCTAATTCATTTTTAAAATAAATTTTATAAAACCTTTTTTGGCCCGTTTTAGAACGGTCGGTTTTATTCTATCCCTTTTTAATTTTTAGTAGCCTGTGCCGCTTGAGTCAGTACAACGTACACACCAAAGTGCATACGAGTCACCAGCCTCATGTTAAAGGTTCGTCGCATATGTGCCATTTGGTCTTAGACGCCGACACGCGACAATGCAGTGTGGAGAAAATCCTGCATCGATACCGAGAACACGAACAGTCGAGGCAACACGAAGTTACGCACGAGGAGCGGTGGACTAGTTCTCAACCGAGGTCATAGAATAGCCACGCGCCCGACTCTGTTCCGTCTGGTACGATCGGACCGAACGTCTCCTTATAGGTACCGAACGGCCGGCCGGATGGTCGGCGACGCCGGCCGTTACGCACGGGCGCTTACGATGCTAACGCGCGATCCGAACGTGCCAATTCGAAAGTGCGGTAAAACTTAGCGCGAAAAAATCGATTTTTCAAAAAGTTGTCAAACACGCTAAAAAGTATACGGACGATGTTTTAACAATTATTTTACGAAATTTAATGACAAAATTAATCGAAAAAAAATTTTTTTTCCTTTTCTCGCCAAAATAAATACCAAACGAATTTCTAACGTAATAAACGAGTAACAAATAACAGTATACGTCCAAATAACATACAAGAATCGAGAAAATATTTATATTTTTTCAAAAAATTGAGCAAAAATCTCTCCGCATAGTCGGTTCGGTGCCGAGTCCGAACGTACCAAAGTCCCTCCGGCATAGTCGGTTCGGTGAATCGACGACTGACAACCTATATAAAAAACGATTAAAACCTATAGAATAACGTATCACTAGAACATTTATACCATTTTGGCACGTTCGGATTCATAATTAACGAAATTATCGAAAATTTTTCATTGCGCATAGTCGGTTCGGTGAAAAGGTGACTGACAACCTATATTAAAAATGATTAAAACGTATAGAATAACGCACTACTAGAACATTTATACCATTTTGGCACGTTCGGATTCATAATTAACGAAATTATCCAAAATTTTTCGTTCCGCATAGTCGGTTCGGTGAAACGATGACTGACAACCTATATAAAAAACGATTAAAACCAATAGAATAACGTATTACTAGAACATTTATACAATTTTGGCACGTTCGGATTCATAAATAACAAAATTATTGAAAATTTTTCGTTCCGCATAGTCGGTTCGGTGGACCGTCTGATGCGAGACAATGTCCCACCGGCATAGTCGGTTCGGTGAATCGACGACTGACAACCTATATAAAAAACGATTAAAACCTATAGAATAACGTATCACTAGAACATTTATACCATTTTGGCACGTTCGGATTCATAATTAACGAAATTATCGAAAATTTTTCATTGCGCATTGTCGGTTCGATGAAAAGGTGACTGACAACCTATATTAAAAATGATTAAAACGTATAGAATAACGCACTACTAGAACATTTATACCATTTTGGCACGTTCGGATTCATAATTAACGAAATTATCCAAAATTTTTCGTTCCGCATAGTCGGTTCGGTGAAACGATGACTGACAACCTATATAAAAAACGATTAAAACCAATAGAATAACGTATTACTAGAACATTTATACAATTTTGGCACGTTCGGATTCATAAATAACAAAATTATTGAAAATTATTCGTTCCGCATAGTCGGTTCGGTGAAACGATGACTGACAACCTATATTAAAAACGATTAAAACCTATAGAATAACGTATTACTGGAACATTTATACAATTTTTGCACGTTCGGATTCATAAATAACAAAATTATTGAAAATTATTCGTTCCGCATAGTCGGTTCGGTGGGCCGTCCGAGCACGACCAAGTCCGTCCGGCATAGTCGGTTCGGTGAAACGATGACTGACAACCTATACTAAGAACGATTAAAACCAATAGAATAACGTATTACTAGAACGTTTATACAACTTTGGCACGTTCGGATTCATAAATAACAAAATTATTGAGAATTATTCGTTCCGCATAGTCGGTTCGGTGAAACGATGATTGACAACCTGTATAAAAATTGTTCATAACCGATAAAGTAACGTATTTCTAGCACCGATATACCGTTTCGGCACTTTCGGATACATAATTAACGAAATTATCGAAAATTTTTCATTCCGCATAGTCGGTTCGGTGAAACGATGACTGACAACCTATAATAAAAACGATTAAAACCTATCGAATATCGTATGACTAGAAGATTTATACCGCTTTGACACGTTCGGATTAATAAATAACAAAATTATTGAAAATTATTCGTTCCGCATAGTCGGTTCGGTGGGCCGTCCGAGCACGACCAAGTCCGTCCGGCATAGTCGGTTCGGTGAAACGATGACTGACAACCTATACTAAGAACGATTAAAACCAATAGAATAACGTATTACTAGAACGTTTATACAACTTTGGCACGTTCGGATTCATAAATAACAAAATTATTGAGAATTATTCGTTCCGCATAGTCGGTTCGGTGAAACGATGATTGACAACCTGTATAAAAATTGTTCATAACCGATAAAGTAACGTATTTCTAGCACCGATATACCGTTTCGGCACTTTCGGATACATAATTAACGAAATTATCGAAAATTTTTCATTCCGCATAGTCGGTTCGGTGAAACGATGACTGACAACCTATAATAAAAACGATTAAAACCTATCGAATATCGTATGACTAGAAGATTTATACCGCTTTGACACGTTCGGATTAATAAATAACAAAATTATTGAAAATTATTCGTTCCGCATAGTCGGTTCGGTGGGCCGTCCGAGCACGACCAAGTCCGTCCGGCATAGTCGGTTCGGTGAAACGATGACTGACAACCTATACTAAGAACGATTAAAACCAATAGAATAACGTATTACTAGAACGTTTATACAACTTTGGCACGTTCGGATTCATAAATAACAAAATTATTGAGAATTATTCGTTCCGCATAGTCGGTTCGGTGAAACGATGATTGACAACCTGTATAAAAATTGTTCATAACCGATAAAGTAACGTATTTCTAGCACCGATATACCGTTTCGGCACTTTCGGATACATAATTAACGAAATTATCGAAAATTTTTCATTCCGCATAGTCGGTTCGGTGAAACGATGACTGACAACCTATAATAAAAACGATTAAAACCTATCGAATATCGTATGACTAGAAGATTTATACCGCTTTGACACGTTCGGATTAATAAATAACAAAATTATTGAAAATTATTCGTTCCGCATAGTCGGTTCGGTGGGCCGTCCGAGCACGACCAAGTCCGTCCGGCATAGTCGGTTCGGTGAAACGATGACTGACAACCTATACTAAGAACGATTAAAACCAATAGAATAACGTATTACTAGAACGTTTATACAACTTTGGCACGTTCGGATTCATAAATAACAAAATTATTGAGAATTATTCGTTCCGCATAGTCGGTTCGGTGAAACGATGATTGACAACCTGTATAAAAATTGTTCATAACCGATAAAGTAACGTATTTCTAGCACCGATATACCGTTTCGGCACTTTCGGATACATAATTAACGAAATTATCGAAAATTTTTCATTCCGCATAGTCGGTTCGGTGAAACGATGACTGACAACCTATAATAAAAACGATTAAAACCTATCGAATATCGTATGACTAGAAGATTTATACCGCTTTGACACGTTCGGATTAATAAATAACAAAATTATTGAAAATTTTTCGTTCCGCATAGTCGGTTCGGTGGGCCGTCCGAGCACGACCAAGTCCTTCCGGCATAGTCGGTTCGGTGAAACGATGACTGACAACATATATAAAAAACGATCAAAACCTATAGAATAACGTATTGCTAGAACATTTATACCACTTTGGCACGTTCGGATTCATTATTAACGTAATTATCGAAATTTTTTCATTCCGCATTGTCGGTTCGGTGAAACGATGATTGACAACCTATATAAAAATTGCTCAAAACCAATAAAGTAACGTATATCTAGCACCGCTATACCGTTTCGGCACGTTCGGATTCATAAATGTCGAAATTAACGGAGAAACATCGTTCCGCATAGTCGGTTCGGTGAACCGATGACTGACAACGCATATAAAAAACACTTAGAATCGATGCCGTAGCCGATTTCTATTGCCGCTAGAACGTTTTGGTACGTCCGAATTCAATATCGTAGAAATCATCCACGAAACTCTGTTCCGCATAGTCGGTTCGGTGGACCGTCCGAGTGCGACCAAGTCCCTCCGGCATAGTCGGTTCGGTGGATCGGCTACTGACAACCTATTGAATTATTGCTTAGAATAGATAAAGTAACGTATTTCTAGTGTCCCTATACCGTTTTGGCACGTTCGGATGCACTATTGTAGATATTATCGATAAAACTCCGTTCCGCTTAGTCGGTTCGGTGAACCGATGACCGACAACGCATAGAAAAATCACTCAGTATCGATACTGTAACAGATTTCTATTACCGCCATAACGTTTTTGTACGTTCGAATTCAAAATGGTAGAAATTATCGACGAAACTCCGTTCCGCTTAGTCGGTTCGGTACGGAGCGCAACCGCGACGATGTCCCCCCGGCATAGTCGGTTCGGTGGATCGGCTACTGACAACCTATTGAATTAATGCTCAGAATCGATGCAGTAACGTATTTCTAGCATTCCTATACCGTTTTGGCACGTTCGGATCCACTATTGTACATATTATCGACAAAACTCCGTTCCGCTTAGTCGGTTCGGTGAACCGATGACCGACAACGCATAGAAAAATCACTCAGTATCGATACTGTAACGGATTTCTATTACCGCCATAACGTTTTTGTACGTTCGAATTCAAAATGGTAGAAATTATCGACGAAACTCCGTTCCGCTTAGTCGGTTCGGTACGGAGCGCAACCGCGACTATGTCCCCCCGGCATAGTCGGTTCAGTGGATCGGCTACTGACAACCTATTGAATTAATGCTCAGAATCGATGCAGTAACGTATTTCTAGCATTCCTATACCGTTTTGGCACGTTCGGATCCACTATTGTAGATATTATCGATAAAATTCCGTTCCGCTTAGTCGGTTCGGTGAACCGATGACTGACAACGCATAGAAGAAACACTTAGAATCGATACTGTAACGGATTTCTATTTCCCCCCATAACGTTTTTGTACGTTCGAATTCAAAATGGTAGAAATTATCGACGAAACTCCGTTCCGCTTAGTCGGTTCGGTACGGAGCGCAACCGCGACTATGTCCCCCCGGCATAGTCGGTTCGGTGGATCGGCTACTGACAACCTATTGAATTAATGCTCAGAATCGATGCAGTAACGTATTTCTAGCATTCCTATACCGTTTTGGCACGTTCGGATCCACTATTGTAGATATTATCGATAAAATTCCGTTCCGCTTAGTCGGTTCGGTGAACCGATGACTGACAACGCATAGAAGAAACACTTAGAATCGATACTGTAACGGATTTCTATTTCCCCCCATAACGTTTTTGTACGTTCGAATTCAAAATGGTAGAAATTATCGACGAAACTCCGTTCCGCTTAGTCGGTTCGGTACGGAGCGCAACCGCGACTATGTCCCCCGGGCATAGTCGGTTCGGTGGATCGGCTACTGACAACCTATTGAATTAATGCTTAGAATAGATAAAGTAACGTATTTCTAGCATTCCTGTACCAGTTTGGCACGTTCGGGTGCGCAATTGTTCGAGTTATCGACGAAACTCCGTTCCGCATAGTCGGTTCGGTGCGTCGTTTACATTTTCTAAGTCCTGGCCGCGTATTGCTTTCTCATTTCCAAAGTCCTGGCCGCGTATTGCTTTCTCATTTCCATAGTCCTGGCCGCGTATTGCTTTCTCATTTCCAAAGTCCTGGCCGCGTATTGCTTTCTCATTTCCAAAGTCCTGGCCGCGTATTGCTTTCTCATTTCCAAAGTCCTGGCCGCGTATTGCTTTCTCATTTTCAATGTCCTGGCCGCGTATTGCTTTCCGTCTTTCTAACATCCGACCGTGTAGTACTTAGCATTTTCGAAGTCTCAGCCGCGTTATGAGATTTATTTTTTTAAGTCCGCCGGCGCTCATGGCTTTATTTTTTTCTCTACGCGCGCGCGCGTGCCTTTCTATTTTTTTTCTAAGTCCAACGGCGTATTGCTTTCAAAAAATTTTCTTCGCGCTTCGCGCGAACGAGGAACAAAAAAAAAATTTTTTTTTCCTCTCCTCTCACTTACTTTCCTTGCCTTTCCCCCCCCTTCTTCACCCTTTTCTTCACACTTTCGCTCTCTATATAATATATATATTATTATGTCTAATAATATAATCAACTATTATTTATTATATTAATATTATAATATAATATAATTTATAAGTGTGATGTTAAAACCTCATTCACACTCTCAAACTTATAATTAATTTGATCTCTCCAACACTTTTATTAGGGGCCTTTCTCCTCAAATCGTAATGTTCCACTGTAACATCGTGGACATAGATACTGAGGATAGACCACGGAGAGATCATATATTTCTGACACTTCTTGTATTAGAAACTTTGCGTTTCGTTGCTTTCGCAGATGTTCGTCGTCCACATCTTGTTGTGCGAGTCGCATATCTCAACCTTCGTTCTTTAATTCTCACAAAGTTGTACGAAGTCGCGAAATAAACATGTATCTCGCATTCGTACGAGAGGTGTCTGGCCTTCCTCAGAACACCTCTCTCTTTATTAGTACGATCTAAGTATATATCTCGTGTGTCTCGTGCCGAAGTCCAGAAAAATTTCTATAAACTTTGCCTTTTTTCCATACGGCAGACACATTTTTGCTTAGGACACCTCTATTTTGCTTTGCAAAATTTTATATAACTTTATTTTGGGGACGTAATCTTAGCATGTATTATTCGATGTATTTTAACATCAGTTACTTCTCGTCATTCGCCACAGTTCTGCTTTTTACCACACTTTGGGTCCTTTTCAACCCGCGGTAACATTTGGCGGAGAGCGACGCTGCCCCATCGTCCGGCATGTTCGGACCGTCGTCTCCCATATAGATACCGAACGGCCGTCCAAATGGTCGGCGACGCCGGCTCTTACGCACTGAACCTTATAGTGAAAAAGTGCGATTTTTGCTCAACTTTTCAAAAGTCGATTTTTACTTTAAAAATTTTACGAACTTCCCAACTTACGTTGTCGTTCGTCATATTTCCATGCACCACCAATTGCCATTTCATATCATTTCTCATGGTACGAAAGTATCGAAGTAAAAATACTTAGTCTTTCGTACGAGAGAAATTTTGCCTTAGGACACCTTCACAGTTCGTGTAAAATTTCATTAATTTTACTTTGAACATAATTCTAGTTTATGTCAGATCGATGCATTTTAGCAACGATTATTCGTACTTGCCAAAGTTCCGCTTATACGTATATTGGGTCTGTTTGACCCGCGGTAACTTATGGCGGAGAACGACGCTGCCCCATCGTCCGGTATGTTCGGACCGTCGTCTCCCATATAGATACCGAACGGCCGTCCAAATGGTCGGCGACGCCGGCTCTTACGCACTGAACCTTATAGTGAAAAAGTGCGATTTTTACTCAACTTTTCAAAAGTCGATTTTTACTTTAAAAATTTTACGAACTTCCCAACTTACGTTGTCGTTCGTCATATTTCCATGCACCACCAATTGTCATTTCATATCATTTCTCATGGTACGAAAGTATCGAAGTAAAAATACTTAGTCTTTCGTACGAGAGAAATTTTGCCTTAGGACACCTTCAGTTCGTGTAAAATTTCATTAATTTTACTTTGAACATAATTCTAGTTTATGTCAGATCGATGCATTTTAGCAACGATTATTCGTACTTGCCAAAGTTCCGCTTATACGTATATTGGGTCTTTTTGACCCGCGGTAACTTTTGGCGGAGAACGACGCTGCCCCATCGTCCGGTATGTTCGGACCGTCGTCTCCCATATAGATACCGAACGGCCGGCCGGATGGTCGGCGACGCCGGCCGTTACGCACGGGCGCTTACGATGCTAACGCGCGATCCGAACGTGCCAATTCGAGAGTGCGGTAAAACTTAGCGTGAAAAAATCGATTTTCCAAAAAGTTGTAAAACACGTTTAAAATGATGATAAATGAATTCGTGTATAAAAAATTTTTTTTTTCGGTAGAAATTGAGAAAAAACCGCTCCGCATAGTCGGTTCGGTGAAACGATGACTGATAACCCATTAAAATAATGATCAGACCTGTTAGAGCATTGTATTCTTAGTACTCCTATATGGTTTTGGTACGTTCGGATTCATAAATGAGGAAGTTATTAATAATAAATCGTTCCGCATAGTCGGTTCGGTGAAACAATGACTGATAACCCATTAAAATAATGATCAGACCTGTTAGAGCATTGTATTCTTAATACTCCTATATGGTTTTGGCACGTTCGGATTCATAAATGAGGATGTTATTAATAAGAAATCGCTCCGCATAGTCGGTTCGGTGAAACAATGACTGATAACCCATTAAAATAATGATCAGACCTGTTAGAGCATTGTATTCTTAGTACTCCTATATGGTTTTGGCACGTTCGGATTCATAAATGAGGAAGTTATTAATAATAAATCGTTCCGCATAGTCGGTTCAGCGGTGAGTTCGTGCACGACTAAGTCCCACCGGCATAGTCGGTTCGGTCAAACTATGACTGACAACCCATTCCAAAAACGATTGGACTCGTTAGAGCAGTGTACTCTTAGTACTCCTATATGGTTTTGGCACGTTCGGATTCATAAATGAGGATGTTATTAATAAGAAATCGCTCCGCATAGTCGGTTCGGTGAAACAATGACTGATAACCCATTAAAATAATGATCAGACCTGTTAGAGCATTGTATTCTTAATACTCCTATATGGTTTTGGCACGTTCGGATTCATAAATGAGGATGTTATTAATAATAAATCGTTCCGCATAGTCGGTTCAGCGGTGAGTTCGTGCACGACTAAGTCCCACCGGCATAGTCGGTTCGGTCAAACTATGACTGACAACCCATTCCAAAAACGATTGGACTCGTTAGAGCAGTGTACTCTTAGTACTCCTATATGGTTTTGGCACGTTCGGATTCATAAATGAGGATGTTATTAATAAGAAATCGCTCCGCATAGTCGGTTCGGTGAAACAATGACTGATAACCCATTAAAATAATGATCAGACCTGTTAGAGCATTGTATTCTTAATACTCCTATATGGTTTTGGCACGTTCGGATTCATAAATGAGGATGTTATTAATAATAAATCGTTCCGCATAGTCGGTTCAGCGGTGAGTTCGTGCACGACTAAGTCCCACCGGCATAGTCGGTTCGGTCAAACTATGACTGACAACCCATTCCAAAAACGATTGGACTCGTTAGAGCAGTGTATTCTTAGTACTCCTATATGGTTTTGGTACGTTCGGATTCATAAATGAGGAAGTTATTAATAATAAATCGTTCCGCATAGTCGGTTCAGCGGTGAGTTCGTG
>NW_027473990.1:59888-105708 GCF_050947335.1 Megachile rotundata | reverse complement strand
ATAATATGAGTTAGAGTGATAATACTAAGAGTAGTGAGTATAGTAATTCTCATTCTATCGATCATATAAGCATAATATGGCTAATAATATGAGTTAGATTGATAATAATAAGAGTAATAAGTACAGTAATTGTCGTTCTATCGATCATATAAGCATAATAAGGCTAATATTATGAGTTAGAGTGATAATACTAAGAGTAGTGAGTATAGTAATTCTCATTCTATCGATCATTAAAGCATAATATGGCTAATAATATGTGTTAGATTGATAATAATAAGAGTAATGAGTATAGTAATTGTAGTTCTATCGATCATATCTGCATAATATGGTTAATAATATGAGTTAGATTCATAACAATAAGAGTAATAAGTATAGTAATTGTCGTTCTATCGATCATATAAGCATAATATGGCTAATAATATGAGTTAGATTGATAATAATAAGTGTAATGAGTATAGTAATTGTAGTTCTATCGATCATATCTGCATAATATGGTTAATAATAAGAGTTAGAATGATAATAATAAGAGTAATAAGTATAGTAATTGTCGTTCTATCGATCATATCTGCATAATATGGTTAATAATATGAGTTAGATTCATAACAATAAGAGTAATAAGTATAGTAATTGTCGTTCTATCGATCATATAAACATAATATGGCTAATAATATGAGTTACATTGATAATAATAAGAGTAATAAGTATAGTAATTGTAGTTCTATCGATCATATCTGCATAATATGGTTAATAATATGAGTTAGAATGATAATAATAAGAGTAATAAGTATAGTAATTGTCGTTCTATCGATCATATCTGCATAATATGGTTAATACTATGAGTTAGATTGATAATAGTGAGTGTAATAACTATAGTGAATGCCGTTCTACCGATCATGTCAGCATAATATGGGTAATATTATGAGTTAGATTCATAACAATAAGAGTAATAAGTATAGTAATTGTCGTTCTATCGATCATATAAGCATAATATGGCTAATAATATGAGTTAGATTGATAATAATAACAGTAATAAGTATAGTTATTGTTGTTCTATCGATGATATAAGCATAATATGGCTAATAATATGAGTTAGATTGATAATAATAAGAGTAATAAGTATAGTAATTGTCGTTCTATCGATCATATAAGCATAATATGGCTAATAATATGAGTTAGATTGATAATAATAAGAGTAATAAGTACAGTAATTGTCGTTCTATCGATCATATAAGCATAATAAGGCTAATATTATGAGTTAGATTGATAATAATAAGAGTCATAAGTACAGTAATTTTCGTTCTATCGATCATATCTGCATAATATGGTTAATAATATGAGTTAGATTGATAATAGTGAGTGTAATAAGTATAGTGAATGTCGTGCTATCGATCATATCAGCATAATATGGGTAATAATATGAGTTAGATTGATAATAGTGAGTGTAATAAGTATAGTAATTGTCGTTCTATCGATCATATAAGCATAATATGGCTAATAATATCAGTTAGATTGATAATACTAAGAGCAGTGAGTATAGTAATTCTCGTTCTATCGATCATATAAGCATAATATGGCTAATCATATAGAGTTAGATTGATAATAATAAGAGTAATGAGTATAGTAATTGTAGTTCTATCGATCATTTAAGCATAATATGGCTAATAATATGAGTTAGATTGATAATAATAACAGAAATAAGTATAGTAATTGTCGTTCTATCGATAATATAACCATAATATGGCTAATAATATGAGTTACATTGATAATAATAAGAGTAATAAGTATAGTAATTGTCGTTCTCTCGATCATATAAGCATAAAATGGCTAATAATATGAGTTAGAGTGATAATACTAAGAGTAGTGAGTATAGTAATTCTCATTCTATCGATCATATAAGCATAATATGGCTAATAATATGAGTTAGATTGATAATAATAACAGTAATAAGTATAGTAATTGTGGTTCTATCGATAACATAAGCATAATATGGCTAATAATATGAGTTAGATTGATAATACTAAGAGTAGTGAGTATAGTAATTGTAGTTCTATCGATCATATCTGCATAATATGGTTAATAATATGAGTTAGATTCATAACAATAAGAGTAATATGTATAGTAATTCTCGTTCTATCGATCATATAAGCATAATATGACTAATAATATGAGTTAGATTGATAATAGTAAGTGTAATGAGTATAGTAATTGTCGTTCTATCGATCATATAAGCATAATATGGCTAATAATATGAGTTAGATTGATAATAATAACAGTAATAAGTATAGTTATTGTTGTTCTATCGATGATATAAGCATAATATGGCTAATAATATGAGTTAGATTGATAATAATAAGAGTAATAAGTATAGTAATTGTCGTTCTAATCGATCATATAAGCATAATATGGCTAATAATATGAGTTAGATTGATAATAATAAGAGTAATAAGTACAGTAATTGTCGTTCTATCGATCATATAAGCATAATAAGGCTAATATTATGAGTTAGAGTGATAATACTAAGAGTAGTGAGTATAGTAATTCTCATTCTATCGATCATATAAGCATAATATGGCTAATAATATGTGTTAGATGGATAATAATAAGAGTAATGAGTATAGTAATTGTAGTTCTATCGATCATATCTGCATAATATGGTTAATAATATGAGTTAGATTCATAACAATAAGAGTAATATGTATAGTAATTGTCGTTCTATCGATCATATAAGCATAATATGGCTAATAATATGAGTTACATTGATAATAATAAGAGTAATAAGTATAGTAATTGTCGTTCTCTCGATCATATAAGCATAATATGGCTAATAATATGAGTTAGAGTGATAATACTAAGAGTAGTGAGTATATTAATTGTCGTTCTATCGATCATATAAGCATAATATGGCTAATAATATGAGTTAGATTGATAATAATAAGAGTAATGAGTATAGTAATTGTACTTCTATCGATCATATCTGCATAATATGGTTAATAATATGAGTTAGATTGATAATAGTGAGTGTAATAAGTATAGTGAATGTCGTGCTATCGATCATATCAGCATAATATGGGTAATAATATGAGTTGGATTGATAATAATAAGAGTAATGAGTATAGTAATAGTAGTTCTATCGATCATATAAGCATAATGTGGCTAATAATATGAGTTAGATTGATAATAATAAGAGTCATCAGTACAGTAATTTTCGTTCTATCGATCATATAAGCATATTATGGCTAATAATATGAGTTAGATTGATAATACTAAGAGTAGCGAGTATAGTAATTCTCGTTCTATCAATCATAGAAGCATAATATGGCTAATAATATGAGTTAGATTGATAATAGTGAGTGTAATAAGTATAGTAATTGTCGTTCTATCGATCATATAAGCATAATATGGCTAATAATATGAGTTAGATTGATAATACTAAGAGCAGTGAGTATAGTAATTCTCGTTCTATCGATCATATAAGCATAATATGGCTAATAATATGAGTCAGATTGATAATAATAAGAGTAATGAGTATAGTAATTGTAGTTCTATCGTTCATTTAAGCATAATATGGCTAATAATATGAGTTAGATTGATAATAATAACAGTAATAAGTATAGTAATTGTCGTTCTATCGATAATATAACCATAATATGGCTAATAATATGAGTTACATTGATAATAATAAGAGTAATAAGTATAGTAATTGTCGTTCTCTCGATCATATAAGCATAAAATGGCTAATAATATGAGTTAGAGTGATAATACTAAGAGTAGTGAGTATAGTAATTGTCGTTCTATCGATCATATAAGCATAATATGGCTAATAATATGAGTTAGATTGATAATACTAAGAGCAGTGAATATAGTAATTCTCGTTCTATCGATCATATAAGCATAATATGGCTAATAATATGAGTTAGATTGATAATAATAAGAGTAATGAGTATAGTAATTGTAGTTCTATCGTTCATTTAAGCATAATATGGCTAATAATATGAGTTAGATTGATAATAATAACAATAATAAGTATAGTAATTGTCGTTCTATCGATAATATAACCATAATATGGCTAATAATATGAGTTACATTGATAATAATAAGAGTAATAAGTATAGTAATTGTCGTTCTCTCGATCATATAAGCATAAAATGGCTAATAATATGAGTTAGAGTGATAATACTAAGAGTAGTGAGTATAGTAATTCTCATTCTATCGATCATATAAGCATAATATGGCTAATAATATGAGTTAGATTGATAATAATAACAGTAATAAGTATAGTAATTGTGGTTCTATCGATAATATAAGCATAATATGGCTAATAATATGAGTTAGATTGATAATACTAAGAGTAGTGAGTATAGTAATTCTCGTTCTATCGATCATATAAGCATAATATGATTAATAATATGAGTTAGATTGATAATAGTAAGTATAATAAGTAAAGTAAATGTCGTGCTATCGATCATATCTGCATAATATGGTTAATAATATGAGTTAGATTGATAATAATAAGAGTAATAAGTATAGTAATTGTCGTTCTATCGATCATATCTGCATAATATGGTTAATAATATGAGTTAGATTGATAATAGTGAGTGTAATAAGTATAGTAATTGTAGTTCTATCGATCATATAAGCATAATATGGCTAATAATATGAGTCAGAGTCATAATAATAAGAGTAATAAGTATAGTAATTGTCGTTCTATCGATCATATCTGCATAATATGGTTAATAATATGAGTTAGATTGATAATAGTGAGTGTAATAAGTATAGTGAATGTCGTGCTATCGATCATATCAGCATAATATGGGTAATAATATGAGTTGGATTGATAATAATAAGAGTAATGAGTATAGTAATTGTAGTTCTATCGATCATATAAGCATAATGTGGCTAATAATATGAGTTAGATTGATAATAATAAGAGTAATAAGTACAGTAATTGTCGTTCTATCGATCATATAAGCATATTATGGCTAATAATATGAGTTAGATTGATAATACTAAGAGTAGCGAGTATAGTAATTCTCGTTCTATCGATCATAGAAGCATAATATGGCTAATAATATGAGTTAGATTGATAATAATGAGTGTAATAAGTATAGTAATTGTCGTTCTATCGATCATGTAAGCATAATATGGCTAATAATATGAGTTAGATTGATAATACTAAGAGCAGTGAGTATAGTAATTCTCGTTCTATCGATCATATAAGCATAATGTGGCTAATAATATGAGTTAGATTGATAATAATAAGAGTAATAAGTACAGTAATTGTCGTTCTATCGATCATATAAGCATAATATGGCTAATAATATGAGTTAGATTGATAATAATAAGAGTAATGAGTATAGTAATTGTAGTTCTATCGATCATATAAGCATAAAATGGCTAATAATATGAGTTAGAGTGATAATACTAAGAGTAGTGAGTATAGTAATTCTCATTCTATCGATCATATAAGCATAATATGGCTAATAATATGAGTTAGATTGATAATAATAAGAGTAATAAGTACAGTAATTGTCGTTCTATCGATCATATAAGCATAATAAGGCTAATATTATGAGTTAGAGTGATAATACTAAGAGTAGTGAGTATAGTAATTCTCATTCTATCGATCATATAAGCATAATATGGCTAATAATATGTGTTAGATTGATAATAATAAGAGTAATGAGTATAGTAATTGTAGTTCTATCGATCATATCTGCATAATATGGTTAATAATATGAGTTAGATTCATAACAATAAGAGTAATAAGTATAGTAATTGTCGTTCTATCGATCATATAAGCATAATATGGCTAATAATATGAGTTAGATTGATAATAATAAGTGTAATGAGTATAGTAATTGTAGTTCTATCGATCATATCTGCATAATATGGTTAATAATAAGAGTTAGAATGATAATAATAAGAGTAATAAGTATAGTAATTGTCGTTCTATCGATCATATCTGCATAATATGGTTAATAATATGAGTTAGATTCATAACAATAAGAGTAATAAGTATAGTAATTGTCGTTCTATCGATCATATAAACATAATATGGCTAATAATATGAGTTACATTGATAATAATAAGAGTAATAAGTATAGTAATTGTAGTTCTATCGATCATATCTGCATAATATGGTTAATAATATGAGTTAGAATGATAATAATAAGAGTAATAAGTATAGTAATTGTCGTTCTATCGATCATATCTGCATAATATGGTTAATACTATGAGTTAGATTGATAATAGTGAGTGTAATAACTATAGTGAATGCCGTTCTACCGATCATGTCAGCATAATATGGGTAATATTATGAGTTAGATTCATAACAATAAGAGTAATAAGTATAGTAATTGTCGTTCTATCGATCATATAAGCATAATATGGCTAATAATATGAGTTAGATTGATAATAATAACAGTAATAAGTATAGTTATTGTTGTTCTATCGATGATATAAGCATAATATGGCTAATAATATGAGTTAGATTGATAATAATAAGAGTAATAAGTATAGTAATTGTCGTTCTATCGATCATATAAGCATAATATGGCTAATAATATGAGTTAGATTGATAATAATAAGAGTAATAAGTACAGTAATTGTCGTTCTATCGATCATATAAGCATAATAAGGCTAATATTATGAGTTAGATTGATAATAATAAGAGTCATAAGTACAGTAATTTTCGTTCTATCGATCATATAAGCATATTATGGCTAATAATATGAGTTAGATTGATAATACTAAGAGTAGCGAGTATAGTAATTCTCGTTCTATCAATCATAGAAGCATAATATGGCTAATAATATGAGTTAGATTGATAATAGTGAGTGTAATAAGTATAGTAATTGTCGTTCTATCGATCATATAAGCATAATATGGCTAATAATATGAGTTAGATTGATAATACTAAGAGCAGTGAGTATAGTAATTCTTGTTCTATCGATCATATAAGCATAATATGGCTAATAATATGAGTTAGATTGATAATAACAAGAGTAATGAGTATAGTAATTGTAGTTCTATCGTTCATTTAAGCATAATATGGCTAATAATATGAGTTAGATTGATAATAATAACAGTAATAAGTATAGTAATTGTCGTTCTATCGATAATATAACCATAATATGGCTAATAATATGAGTTACATTGATAATAATAAGAGTAATAAGTATAGTAATTGTCGTTCTCTCGATCATATAAGCATAAAATGGCTAATAATATGAGTTAGAGTGATAATACTAAGAGTAGTGAGTATAGTAATTCTCATTCTATCGATCATATAAGCATAATATGGCTAATAATATGAGTTAGATTGATAATAATAACAGTAATAAGTATAGTAATTGTGGTTCTATCGATAATATAAGCATAATATGGCTAATAATATGAGTTAGATTGATAATACTAAGAGTAGTGAGTATAGTAATTCTCGTTCCATCGATCATATAAGCATAATATGATTAATAATATGAGTTAGATTGATAATAGTAAGTATAATAAGTAAAGTAAATGTCGTGCTATCGATCATATCTGCATAATATGGTTAATAATATGAGTTAGATTGATAATAATAAGAGTAATAAGTATAGTAATTGTCGTTCTATCGATCATATCTGCATAATATGGTTAATAATATGAGTTAGATTGATAATAGTGAGTGTAATAAGTATAGTAATTGTAGTTCTATCGATCATATAAGCATAATATGGCTAATAATATGAGTCAGAGTCATAATAATAAGAGTAATAAGTATAGTAATTGTCGTTCTATCGATCATATCTGCATAATATGGTTAATAATATGAGTTAGATTGATAATAGTGAGTGTAATAAGTATAGTGAATGTCGTGCTATCGATCATATCAGCATAATATGGGTAATAATATGAGTTGGATTGATAATAATAAGAGTAATGAGTATAGTAATTGTAGTTCTATCGATCATATAAGCATAGTGTGGCTAATAATATGAGTTAGATTGATAATAATAAGAGTAATAAGTACAGTAATTGTCGTTCTATCGATCATATAAGCATATTATGGCTAATAATATGAGTTAGATTGATAATACTAAGAGTAGCGAGTATAGTAATTCTCGTTCTATCGATCATAGAAGCATAATATGGCTAATAATATGAGTTAGATTGATAATAATGAGTGTAATAAGTATAGTAATTGTCGTTCTATCGATCATGTAAGCATAATATGGCTAATAATATGAGTTAGATTGATAATACTAAGAGCAGTGAGTATAGTAATTCTCGTTCTATCGATCATATAAGCATAATGTGGCTAATAATATGTGTTAGATTGATAATAATAAGAGTAATGAGTATAGTAATTGTAGTTCTATCGATCATATCCGCATAATATGGTTAATAATATGAGTTAGATTCATAACAATAAGAGTAATAAGTATAGTAATTGTCGTTCTATCGATCATATAAGCATAATATGGCTAATAATATGAGTTACATTGATAATAATAAGAGTAATAAGTATAGTAATTGTCGTTCTCTCGATCATATAAGCATAATATGGCTAATAATATGAGTTAGAGTGATAATACTAAGAGTAGTGAGTATAGTAATTCTCATTCTATCGATCATATAAGCATAATATGGCTAACAATATGAGTTAGATTGATAATAGTATCAGTAATAAGTATAGTAATTGTGGTTCTATCGATCATATAAGCATATTATGGCTAATAATATGAGTTAGATTGATAATACTAAGAGTAGTGAGTATAGTAATTCTCGTTCTATCGATCATATAAGCATAATATGGCTAATAATATGAGTTAGATTGATAATAATAAGTGTAATGAGTATAGTAATTGTAGTTCTATCGATCATATCTGCATAATATGGTTAATAATAAGAGTTAGAATGATAATAATAAGAGTAATAAGTATAGTAATTGTCGTTCTATCGATCATATCTGCATAATATGGTTAATAATATGAGTTAGATTCATAACAATAAGAGTAATAAGTATAGTAATTGTCGTTCTATCGATCATATAAACATAATATGGCTAATAATATGAGTTACATTGATAATAATAAGAGTAATAAGTATAGTAATTGTAGTTCTATCGATCATATCTGCATAATATGGTTAATAATATGAGTTAGAATGATAATAATAAGAGTAATAAGTATAGTAATTGTCGTTCTATCGATCATATCTGCATAATATGGTTAATACTATGAGTTAGATTGATAATAGTGAGTGTAATAACTATAGTGAATGCCGTTCTACCGATCATGTCAGCATAATATGGGTAATATTATGAGTTAGATTCATAACAATAAGAGTAATAAGTATAGTAATTGTCGTTCTATCGATCATATAAGCATAATATGGCTAATAATATGAGTTAGATTGATAATAATAACAGTAATAAGTATAATTATTGTCGTTCTATCGATGATATAAGCATAATATGGCTAATAATATGAGTTAGATTGATAATACTAAGAGTAGTGAGTATAGTAATTCTCGTTCTAACGATCGTATAAGCATAATATGGCTAATAATATGAGTTAGATTGATAATAATAAGAGTAATAAGTATAGTAATTGTCGTTCTATCGATCATATAAGCATAATATGGCTAATAATATGAGTTAGATTGATAATACTAAGAGCAGTGAGTATAGTAATTCTCGTTCTATCGATCATATAAGCATAATATGGCTAATAATATGAGTTAGATTGATAATAATAACAGTAATGAGTATAGTAATTGTAGTTCTATCGATCATTTAAGCATAATATGGCTAATAATATGAGTTAGATTGATAATAATAACAGTAATAAGTATAGTAATTGTCGTTCTATCGATAATATAACCATAATATGGCTAATAATATGAGTTACATTGATAATAATAAGAGTAATAAGTATAGTAATTGTCGTTCTCTCGATCATATAAGCATAAAATGGCTAATAATATGAGTTAGAGTGATAATACTAAGAGTAGTGAGTATAGTAATTCTCATTCTATCGATCATATAAGCATAATATGGCTAATAATATGAGTTAGATTGATAATAATAACAGTAATAAGTATAGTAATTGTGGTTCTATCGATAATATAAGCATAATATGGCTAATAATATGAGTTAGATTGATAATACTAAGAGTAGTGAGTATAGTAATTCTCGTTCTATCGATCATATAAGCATAATATGATTAATAATATGAGTTAGATTGATAATAGTAAGTATAATAAGTAAAGTAAATGTCGTGCTATCGATCATATCTGCATAATATGGTTAATAATATGAGTTAGATTGATAATAATAAGAGTAATAAGTATAGTAATTGTCGTTCTATCGATCATATCTGCATAATATGGTTAATAATATGAGTTAGATTGATAATAGTGAGTGTAATAAGTATAGTAATTGTAGTTCTATCGATCATATAAGCATAATATGGCTAATAATATGAGTCAGAGTCATAATAATAAGAGTAATAAGTATAGTAATTGTCGTTCTATCGATCATATCTGCATAATATGGTTAATAATATGAGTTAGATTGATAATAGTGAGTGTAATAAGTATAGTGAATGTCGTGCTATCGATCATATCAGCATAATATGGGTAATAATATGAGTTGGATTGATAATAATAAGAGTAATGAGTATAGTAATTGTAGTTCTATCGATCATATAAGCATAATGTGGCTAATAATATGAGTTAGATTGATAATAATAAGAGTAATAAGTACAGTAATTGTCGTTCTATCGATCATATAAGCATATTATGGCTAATAATATGAGTTAGATTGATAATACTAAGAGTAGCGAGTATAGTAATTCTCGTTCTATCGATCATAGAAGCATAATATGGCTAATAATATGAGTTAGATTGATAATAATGAGTGTAATAAGTATAGTAATTGTCGTTCTATCGATCATGTAAGCATAATATGGCTAATAATATGAGTTAGATTGATAATACTAAGAGCAGTGAGTATAGTAATTCTCGTTCTATCGATCATATAAGCATAATGTGGCTAATAATATGAGTTAGATTGATAATAATAAGAGTAATAAGTACAGTAATTGTCGTTCTATCGATCATATAAGCATAATATGGCTAATAATATGAGTTAGATTGATAATAATAAGAGTAATGAGTATAGTAATTGTAGTTCTATCGATCATATAAGCATAAAATGGCTAATAATATGAGTTAGAGTGATAATACTAAGAGTAGTGAGTATAGTAATTCTCATTCTATCGATCATATAAGCATAATATGGCTAATAATATGAGTTAGATTGATAATAATAAGAGTAATAAGTACAGTAATTGTCGTTCTATCGATCATATAAGCATAATAAGGCTAATATTATGAGTTAGAGTGATAATACTAAGAGTAGTGAGTATAGTAATTCTCATTCTATCGATCATATAAGCATAATATGGCTAATAATATGTGTTAGATTGATAATAATAAGAGTAATGAGTATAGTAATTGTAGTTCTATCGATCATATCTGCATAATATGGTTAATAATATGAGTTAGATTCATAACAATAAGAGTAATAAGTATAGTAATTGTCGTTCTATCGATCATATAAGCATAATATGGCTAATAATATGAGTTAGATTGATAATAATAAGTGTAATGAGTATAGTAATTGTAGTTCTATCGATCATATCTGCATAATATGGTTAATAATAAGAGTTAGAATGATAATAATAAGAGTAATAAGTATAGTAATTGTCGTTCTATCGATCATATCTGCATAATATGGTTAATAATATGAGTTAGATTCATAACAATAAGAGTAATAAGTATAGTAATTGTCGTTCTATCGATCATATAAACATAATATGGCTAATAATATGAGTTACATTGATAATAATAAGAGTAATAAGTATAGTAATTGCAGTTCTATCGATCATATCTGCATAATATGGTTAATAATATGAGTTAGAATGATAATAATAAGAGTAATAAGTATAGTAATTGTCGTTCTATCGATCATATCTGCATAATATGGTTAATACTATGAGTTAGATTGATAATAGTGAGTGTAATAACTATAGTGAATGCCGTTCTACCGATCATGTCAGCATAATATGGGTAATATTATGAGTTAGATTCATAACAATAAGAGTAATAAGTATAGTAATTGTCGTTCTATCGATCATATAAGCATAATATGGCTAATAATATGAGTTAGATTGATAATAATAACAGTAATAAGTATAGTTATTGTTGTTCTATCGATGATATAAGCATAATATGGCTAATAATATGAGTTAGATTGATAATAATAAGAGTAATAAGTATAGTAATTGTCGTTCTATCGATCATATAAGCATAATATGGCTAATAATATGAGTTAGATTGATAATAATAAGAGTAATAAGTACAGTAATTGTCGTTCTATCGATCATATAAGCATAATAATGCTAATATTATGAGTTAGAGTGATAATACTAAGAGTAGTGAGTATAGTAATTCTCATTCTATCGATCATATAAGCATAATATGGCTAATAATATGTGTTAGATTGATAATAATAAGAGTAATGAGTATAGTAATTGTAGTTCTATCGATCATATCTGCATAATATGGTTAATAATATGAGTTAGATTCATAACAATAAGAGTAATATGTATAGTAATTGTCGTTCTATCGATCATATAAGCATAATATGGCTAATAATATGAGTTACATTGATAATAATAAGAGTAATAAGTATAGTAATTGTCGTTCTCTCGATCATATAAGCATAATATGGCTAATAATATGAGTTAGAGTGATAATACTAAGAGTAGTGAGTATATTAATTGTCGTTCTATCGATCATATAAGCATAATATGGCTAATAATATGAGTTAGATTGATAATAATAAGAGTAATGAGTATAGTAATTGTACTTCTATCGATCATATCTGCATAATATGGTTAATAATATGAGTTAGAATGATAATAATAAGAGTAATAAGTATAGTAATTGTCGTTCTATCGATCATATCTGCATAATATGGTTAATAATATGAGTTAGATTGATAATAGTGAGTGTAATAAGTATAGTGAATGTCGTGCTATCGATCATATCAGCATAATATGGGTAATAATATGAGTTGGATTGATAATAATAAGAGTAATGAGTATAGTAATAGTAGTTCTATCGATCATATAAGCATAATGTGGCTAATAATATGAGTTAGATTGATAATAATAAGAGTCATAAGTACAGTAATTTTCGTTCTATCGATCATATAAGCATATTATGGCTAATAATATGAGTTAGATTGATAATACTAAGAGTAGCGAGTATAGTAATTCTCGTTCTATCAATCATAGAAGCATAATATGGCTAATAATATGAGTTAGATTGATAATAGTGAGTGTAATAAGTATAGTAATTGTCGTTCTATCGATCATATAAGCATAATATGGCTAATAATATGAGTTAGATTGATAATACTAAGAGCAGTGAGTATAGTAATTCTCGTTCCATCGATCATATAAGCATAATATGATTAATAATATGAGTTAGATTGATAATAGTAAGTATAATAAGTAAAGTAAATGTCGTGCTATCGATCATATCTGCATAATATGGTTAATAATATGAGTTAGATTGATAATAATAAGAGTAATAAGTATAGTAATTGTCGTTCTATCGATCATATAAGCATAATGTGGCTAATAATATGAGTTAGATTGATAATAATAAGAGTAATAAGTACAGTAATTGTCGTTCTATCGATCATATAAGCATATTATGGCTAATAATATGAGTTAGATTGATAATACTAAGAGTAGCGAGTATAGTAATTCTCGTTCTATCGATCATAGAAGCATAATATGGCTAATAATATGAGTTAGATTGATAATAATGAGTGTAATAAGTATAGTAATTGTCGTTCTATCGATCATGTAAGCATAATATGGCTAATAATATGAGTTAGATTGATAATACTAAGAGCAGTGAGTATAGTAATTCTCGTTCTATCGATCATATAAGCATAATGTGGCTAATAATATGAGTTAGATTGATAATAATAAGAGTAATAAGTACAGTAATTGTCGTTCTATCGATCATATAAGCATAATATGGCTAATAATATGAGTTAGATTGATAATAATAAGAGTAATGAGTATAGTAATTGTAGTTCTATCGATCATTTAAGCATAATATGGCTAATAATATGATTTAGATTGATAATAATAACAGTAATAAGTATAGTAATTGTCGTTCTCTCGATCATATAAGCATAAAATGGCTAATAATATGAGTTAGAGTGATAATACTAAGAGTAGTGAGTATAGTAATTCTCATTCTATCGATCATATAAGCATAATATGGCTAATAATATGAGTTAGATTGATAATAATAAGAGTAATAAGTACAGTAATTGTCGTTCTATCGATCATATAAGCATAATAAGGCTAATATTATGAGTTAGAGTGATAATACTAAGAGTAGTGAGTATAGTAATTCTCATTCTATCGATCATATAAGCATAATATGGCTAATAATATGTGTTAGATTGATAATAATAAGAGTAATGAGTATAGTAATTGTAGTTCTATCGATCATATCTGCATAATATGGTTAATAATATGAGTTAGATTCATAACAATAAGAGTAATAAGTATAGTAATTGTCGTTCTATCGATCATATAAGCATAATATGGCTAATAATATGAGTTACATTGATAATAATAAGAGTAATAAGTATAGTAATTGTCGTTCTCTCGATCATATAAGCATAATATGGCTAATAATATGAGTTAGAGTGATAATACTAAGAGTAGTGAGTATAGTAATTCTCATTCTATCGATCATATAAGCATAATATGGCTAACAATATGAGTTAGATTGATAATAGTATCAGTAATAAGTATAGTAATTGTGGTTCTATCGATCATATAAGCATATTATGGCTAATAATATGAGTTAGATTGATAATACTAAGAGTAGTGAGTATAGTAATTCTCGTTCTATCGATCATATAAGCATAATATGGCTAATAATATGAGTTAGATTGATAATAATAAGTGTAATGAGTATAGTAATTGTAGTTCTATCGATCATATCTGCATAATATGGTTAATAATAAGAGTTAGAATGATAATAATAAGAGTAATAAGTATAGTAATTGTCGTTCTATCGATCATATCTGCATAATATGGTTAATAATATGAGTTAGATTCATAACAATAAGAGTAATAAGTATAGTAATTGTCGTTCTATCGATCATATAAACATAATATGGCTAATAATATGAGTTACATTGATAATAATAAGAGTAATAAGTATAGTAATTGTAGTTCTATCGATCATATCTGCATAATATGGTTAATAATATGAGTTAGAATGATAATAATAAGAGTAATAAGTATAGTAATTGTCGTTCTATCGATCATATCTGCATAATATGGTTAATACTATGAGTTAGATTGATAATAGTGAGTGTAATAACTATAGTGAATGCCGTTCTACCGATCATGTCAGCATAATATGGGTAATATTATGAGTTAGATTCATAACAATAAGAGTAATAAGTATAGTAATTGTCGTTCTATCGATCATATAAGCATAATATGGCTAATAATATGAGTTAGATTGATAATAATAACAGTAATAAGTATAATTATTGTCGTTCTATCGATGATATAAGCATAATATGGCTAATAATATGAGTTAGATTGATAATACTAAGAGTAGTGAGTATAGTAATTCTCGTTCTAACGATCGTATAAGCATAACATGGCTAATAATATGAGTTAGATTGATAATAATAAGAGTAATAAGTATAGTAATTGTCGTTCTATCGATCATATAAGCATAATATGGCTAATAATATGAGTTAGATTGATAATACTAAGAGCAGTGAGTATAGTAATTCTCGTTCTATCGATCATATAAGCATAATATGGCTAATAATATGAGTTAGATTGATAATAATAACAGTAATGAGTATAGTAATTGTAGTTCTATCGATCATTTAAGCATAATATGGCTAATAATATGAGTTAGGTTGATAATACTAAGAGTAGTGAGTATAGTAATTCTCGTTCTATCGATCATATAAGCATAATATGACTAATAATATGAGTTAGATTGATAATAGTAAGTGTAATGAGTATAGTAATTGTAGTTCTATCGATCATATCTGCATAATATGGTTAATAATATGAGTTAGAATGATAATAATAAGAGTAATAAGTATAGTAATTGTCGTTCTATCGATCATATCTGCATAATATGGTTAATAATATGAGTTAGAATGATAATAATAAGAGTAATAAGTATAGTAATTGTCGTTCTATCGATCATATCTGCATAATATGGTTAATAATATGAGTTAGATTGATAATAGTGAGTGTAATAAGTATAGTGAATGTCGTGCTATCGATCATATCAGCATAATATGGGTAATAATATGAGTTAGATTGATAATAGTGAGTGTAATAAGTATAGTAATTGTCGTTCTATCGATCATATAAGCATAATATGGCTAATAATATCAGTTAGATTGATAATACTAAGAGCAGTGAGTATAGTAATTCTCGTTCTATCGATCATATAAGCATAATATGGCTAATAATATGAGTTAGATTGATAATAATAAGAGTAATGAGTATAGTAATTGTAGTTCTATCGATCATTTAAGCATAATATGGCTAATAATATCAGTTAGATTGATAATAATAACAGAAATAAGTATAGTAATTGTCGTTCTATCGATAATATAACCATAATATGGCTAATAATATGAGTTACATTGATAATAATAAGAGTAATAAGTATAGTAATTGTCGTTCTCTCGATCATATAAGCATAAAATGGCTAATAATATGAGTTAGAGTGATAATACTAAGAGTAGTGAGTATAGTAATTCTCATTCTATCGATCATATAAGCATAATATGGCTAATAATATGAGTTAGATTGATAATAATAACAGTAATAAGTATAGTAATTGTGGTTCTATCGATAACATAAGCATAATATGGCTAATAATATGAGTTAGATTGATAATACTAAGAGTAGTGAGTATAGTAATTCTCGTTCTATCGATCATATAAGCATAATATGACTAATAATATGAGTTAGATTGATAATAGTAAGTGTAATAAGTAAAGTAAATGTCGTGCTATCGATCATATCTGCATAATATGGTTAATAATATGAATTAGATTGATAATAATAAGAGTAGTAAGTATAGTAATTGTCGTTCTATCGATCGTATCTGCATAATATGGTTAATAATATGAGTTAGATTGATAATAGTGAGTGTAATAAGTATAGTAATTGTAGTTCTATCGATCATATAAGCATAATATGGCTAATAATATGAGTCAGATTCATAATAATAAGAGTAGTAAGTATAGTAATTGTCGTTCTATCGATCATATCTGCATAATATGGTTAATAATATGAGTTAGATTGATAATAGTGAGTGTAATAAGTATAGTGAATGTCGTGCTATCGATCATATCAGCATAATATGGGTAATAATATGAGTTGGATTGATAATAATAAGAGTAATGAGTATAGTAATTGTAGTTCTATCGATCATATAAGCATAATGTGGCTAATAATATGAGTTAGATTGATAATAATAAGAGTAATAAGTACAGTAATTGTCGTTCTATCGATCATATAAGCATATTATGGCTAATAATATGAGTTAGATTGATAATACTAAGAGTAGCGAGTATAGTAATTCTCGTTCTATCGATCATAGAAGCATAATATGGCTAATAATATGAGTTAGATTGTTAATAGTGAGTGTAAAAAGTATAGTAATTGTCGTTCTATCGATCATATAAGCATAATATGGCTAATAATATGAGTTAGATTGATAATACTAAGAGCAGTGAGTATAGTAATTCTCGTTCTATCGATCATATAAGCATAATATGGCTAATAATATGAGTTAGATTGATAATAATAAGAGTAATGAGTATAGTAATTGTAGTTCTATCGATCATTTAAGCATAATATGGCTAATAATATGAGTTGGATTGATAATAATAACAGTAATAAGTATAGTAATTGTCGTTCTATCGATAATATAACCATAATATGGCTAATAATATGAGTTACATTGATAATAATAAGAGTAATAAGTATAGTAATTGTCGTTCTCTCAATCATATAAGCATAAAATGGCTAATAATATGAGTTAGAGTGATAATACTAAGAGTAGTGAGTATAGTAATTCTCATTCTATCGATCATATAAGCATAATATGGCTAATAATATGAGTTAGATTGATAATAATAACAGTAATAAGTATAGTAATTGTGGTTCTATCGATAATATAAGCATAATATGGCTAATAATATGAGTTAGATTGATAATACTAAGAGTAGTGAGTATAGTAATTCTCGTTCTATCGATCATATAAGCATAATATGACTAATAATATGAGTTAGATTGATAATAGTAAGTGTAATAAGTAAAGTAAATGTCGTGCTATCGATCATATCTGCATAATATGGTTAATAATATGAGTTAGAGTGATAATACTAAGAGTAGTGAGTATAGTAATTCTCATTCTATCGATCATATAAGCATAATATGGCTAATAATATGTGTTAGATTGATAATAATAAGAGTAATGTGTATAGTAATTGTAGTTCTATCGATCATATCTGCATAATATGGTTAATAATATGAGTTAGATTCATAACAATAAGAGTAATAAGTATAGTAATTGTCGTTCTATCGATCATATAAGCATAATATGGCTAATAATATGAGTTACATTGATAATAATAAGAGTAATAAGTATAGTAATTGTCGTTCTCTCGATCATATAAGCATAATATGGCTAATAATATGAGTTAGAGTGATAATACTAAGAGTAGTGAGTAAAGTAATTCTCATTCTATCGATCATATAATCATAATATGGCTAACAATATGAGTTAGATTGATAATAGTATCAGTAATAAGTATAGTAATTGTGGTTCTATCGATAATATAACCATAATATGGCTAATAATATGAGTTAGATTGATAATACTAAGAGTAGTGAGTATAGTAATTCTCGTTCTATCGATCATATAAGCGTAATATGGCTAATAATATGAGTTAGATTGATAATAATAAGTGTAATGAGTATAGTAATTGTAGTTCTATCGATCATATCTGCATAATATGGTTAATAATAAGAGTTAGAATGATAATAATAAGAGTAATAAGTATAGTAATTGTCGTTCTATCGATCATATCTGCATAATATGGTTAATAATATGAGTTAGATTCATAACAATAAGAGTAATAAGTATAGTAATTGCCGTTCTATCGATCATATAAACATAATATGGCTAATAATATGAGTTACATTGATAATAATAAGAGTAATAAGTATAGTAATTGTAGTTCTATCGATCATATCTGCATAATATGGTTAATAATATGAGTTAGAATGATAATAATAAGAGTAATAAGTATAGTAATTGTCGTTCTATCGATCATATCTGCATAATATGGTTAATACTATGAGTTAGATTGATAATAGTGGGTGTAATAACTATAGTGAATGCCGTTCTACCGATCATATCAGCATAATATGGGTAATATTATGAGTTAGATTCATAACAATAAGAGTAATAAGTATAGTGATTGTCGTTCTATCGATCATATAAGCATAATATGGCTAATAATATGAGTTAGATTGATAATAATAACAGTAATAAGTATAGTTATTGTCGTTCTATCGATAATATAAGCATAATATGGTTAATAATATGAGTTAGATTGATAATACTAAGAGTAGTGAGTATAGTAATTCTCGTTCTAACGATCGTATAAGCATAATATGGCTAATAATATGAGTTAGATTGATGATAATAAGAGTAATAAGTATAGTAATTGTCGCTCTATCGATCATATAAGCATAATATGGCTAATAATATGAGTTAGATTGATAATACTAAGAGCAGTGAGTATAGTAATTCTCGTTCTATCGATCATATAAGCATAATATGGCTAATAATATGAGTTAGATTGATAATAATAAGAGTAATGAGTATAGTAATTGTAGTTCTATCGATCATTTAAGCATAATATGGCTAATAATATGAGTTAGATTGATAATAATAACAGTAATAAGTATAGTAATTGTCGTTCTATCGATAATATAACCATAATATGGCTAATAATATGAGTTAGAGTGATAATACTAAGAGTAGTGAGTATATTAATTGTCGTTCTATCGATCATATAAGCATAATATGGCTAATAATATGAGTTAGATTGATAATAATAAGAGTAATGAGTATAGTAATTGTAGTTCTATCGATCATATCTGCATAATATGGTTAATAATATGTGTTAGAATGATAATAATAAGAGTAATAAGTATAGTAATTGTCGTTCTATCGATCATATCTGCATAATATGGTTAATAATATGAGTTAGATTGATAATAGTGAGTGTAATAAGTATAGTAATTGTCGTTCTATCGATCATATAAGCATAATATGGCTAATAATATGAGTTAGATTGATAATACTAAGAGCAGTGAGTATAGTAATTCTCGTTCTATCGATCATATAAGCATAATATGGCTAATGATATGAGTTAGATTGATAATAATAAGAGTAATGAGTATAGTAATTGTAGTTCTATCGATCATTTAAGCATAATATGGCTAATAATATGAGTTAGATTGATAATAATAAGAGTAATAATTATAGTAATTGTCGTTCTATCGATAATATAAGCATAATATGGTTAATAATATGAGTTAGATTGATAATACTAAGAGTAGTGAGTATAGTAATTCTCGTTCTATCGATCATATAAGCATAATATGGCTAATAATATGAGTTAGATTGATAATACTAAGAATAGTGAGTATAGTAATTCTCGTTCTATCGATCATAGAAGCATAATATGGCTAATAATATGAGTTAGATTGTTAATAGTGAGTGTAATAAGTATAGTAATTGTCGTTCTATCGATCATATAAGCATAATATGGCTAATAATATGAGTTAGATTGATAATACTAAGAGCAGTGAGTATAGTAATTCTCGTTCTATCGATCATATAAGCATAATATGGCTAATAATATGAGTTAGATTGATAATAATAAGAGTAATGAGTATAGTAATTGTAGTTCTATCGATCATTTAAGCATAATATGGCTAATAATATGAGTTGGATTGATAATAATAACAGTAATAAGTATAGTAATTGTCGTTCTATCGATAATATAACCATAATATGGCTAATAATATGAGTTACATTGATAATAATAAGAGTAATAAGTATAGTAATTGTCGTTCTCTCAATCATATAAGCATAAAATGGCTAATAATATGAGTTAGAGTGATAATACTAAGAGTAGTGAGTATAGTAATTCTCATTCTATCGATCATATAAGCATAATATGGCTAATAATATGAGTTAGATTGATAATAATAACAGTAATAAGTATAGTAATTGTGGTTCTATCGATAATATAAGCATAATATGGCTAATAATATGAGTTAGATTGATAATACTAAGAGTAGTGAGTATAGTAATTCTCGTTCTATCGATCATATAAGCATAATATGACTAATAATATGAGTTAGATTGATAATAGTAAGTGTAATAAGTAAAGTAAATGTCGTGCTATCGATCATATCTGCATAATATGGTTAATAATATGAGTTAGAGTGATAATACTAAGAGTAGTGAGTATAGTAATTCTCATTCTATCGATCATATAAGCATAATATGGCTAATAATATGTGTTAGATTGATAATAATAAGAGTAATGTGTATAGTAATTGTAGTTCTATCGATCATATCTGCATAATATGGTTAATAATATGAGTTAGATTCATAACAATAAGAGTAATAAGTATAGTAATTGTCGTTCTATCGATCATATAAGCATAATATGGCTAATAATATGAGTTACATTGATAATAATAAGAGTAATAAGTATAGTAATTGTCGTTCTCTCGATCATATAAGCATAATATGGCTAATAATATGAGTTAGAGTGATAATACTAAGAGTAGTGAGTAAAGTAATTCTCATTCTATCGATCATATAATCATAATATGGCTAACAATATGAGTTAGATTGATAATAGTATCAGTAATAAGTATAGTAATTGTGGTTCTATCGATAATATAACCATAATATGGCTAATAATATGAGTTAGATTGATAATACTAAGAGTAGTGAGTATAGTAATTCTCGTTCTATCGATCATATAAGCGTAATATGGCTAATAATATGAGTTAGATTGATAATAATAAGTGTAATGAGTATAGTAATTGTAGTTCTATCGATCATATCTGCATAATATGGTTAATAATAAGAGTTAGAATGATAATAATAAGAGTAATAAGTATAGTAATTGTCGTTCTATCGATCATATCTGCATAATATGGTTAATAATATGAGTTAGATTCATAACAATAAGAGTAATAAGTATAGTAATTGTCGTTCTATCGATCATATAAACATAATATGGCTAATAATATGAGTTACATTGATAATAATAAGAGTAATAAGTATAGTAATTGTAGTTCTATCGATCATATCTGCATAATATGGTTAATAATATGAGTTAGAATGATAATAATAAGAGTAATAAGTATAGTAATTGTCGTTCTATCGATCATATCTGCATAATATGGTTAATACTATGAGTTAGATTGATAATAGTGGGTGTAATAACTATAGTGAATGCCGTTCTACCGATCATATCAGCATAATATGGGTAATATTATGAGTTAGATTCATAACAATAAGAGTAATAAGTATAGTGATTGTCGTTCTATCGATCATATAAGCATAATATGGCTAATAATATGAGTTAGATTGATAATAATAACAGTAATAAGTATAGTTATTGTCGTTCTATCGATAATATAAGCATAATATGGTTAATAATATGAGTTAGATTGATAATACTAAGAGTAGTGAGTATAGTAATTCTCGTTCTAACGATCGTATAAGCATAATATGGCTAATAATATGAGTTAGATTGATGATAATAAGAGTAATAAGTATAGTAATTGTCGCTCTATCGATCATATAAGCATAATATGGCTAATAATATGAGTTAGATTGATAATACTAAGAGCAGTGAGTATAGTAATTCTCGTTCTATCGATCATATAAGCATAATATGGCTAATAATATGAGTTAGATTGATAATAATAAGAGTAATGAGTATAGTAATTGTAGTTCTATCGATCATTTAAGCATAATATGGCTAATAATATGAGTTAGATTGATAATAATAACAGTAATAAGTATAGTAATTGTCGTTCTATCGATAATATAACCATAATATGGCTAATAATATGAGTTAGAGTGATAATACTAAGAGTAGTGAGTATATTAATTGTCGTTCTATCGATCATATAAGCATAATATGGCTAATAATATGAGTTAGATTGATAATAATAAGAGTAATGAGTATAGTAATTGTAGTTCTATCGATCATATCTGCATAATATGGTTAATAATATGTGTTAGAATGATAATAATAAGAGTAATAAGTATAGTAATTGTCGTTCTATCGATCATATCTGCATAATATGGTTAATAATATGAGTTAGATTGATAATAGTGAGTGTAATAAGTATAGTAATTGTCGTTCTATCGATCATATAAGCATAATATGGCTAATAATATGAGTTAGATTGATAATACTAAGAGCAGTGAGTATAGTAATTCTCGTTCTATCGATCATATAAGCATAATATGGCTAATGATATGAGTTAGATTGATAATAATAAGAGTAATGAGTATAGTAATTGTAGTTCTATCGATCATTTAAGCATAATATGGCTAATAATATGAGTTAGATTGATAATAATAAGAGTAATAATTATAGTAATTGTCGTTCTATCGATAATATAAGCATAATATGGTTAATAATATGAGTTAGATTGATAATACTAAGAGTAGTGAGTATAGTAATTCTCGTTCTATCGATCATATAAGCATAATATGGCTAATAATATGAGTTAGATTGATAATACTAAGAATAGTGAGTATAGTAATTCTCGTTCTATCGATCATAGAAGCATAATATGGCTAATAATATGAGTTAGATTGTTAATAGTGAGTGTAATAAGTATAGTAATTGTCGTTCTATCGATCATATAAGCATAATATGGCTAATAATATGAGTTAGATTGATAATACTAAGAGCAGTGAGTATAGTAATTCTCGTTCTATCGATCATATAAGCATAATATGGCTAATAATATGAGTTAGATTGATAATAATAAGAGTAATGAGTATAGTAATTGTAGTTCTATCGATCATTTAAGCATAATATGGCTAATAATATGAGTTAGATTGATAATAATAACAGTAATAAGTATAGTAATTGTCGTTCTATCGATAATATAACCATAATATGGCTAATAATATGAGTTACATTGATAATAATAAGAGTAATAAGTATAGTAATTGTCGTTCTCTCAATCATATAAGCATAAAATGGCTAATAATATGAGTTAGAGTGATAATACTAAGAGTAGTGAGTATAGTAATTCTCATTCTATCGATCATATAAGCATAATATGGCTAATAATATGAGTTAGATTGATAATAATAACAGTAATAAGTATAGTAATTGTGGTTCTATCGATAATATAAGCATAATATGGCTAATAATATGAGTTAGATTGATAATACTAAGAGTAGTGAGTATAGTAATTCTCGTTCTATCGATCATATAAGCATAATATGACTAATAATATGAGTTAGATTGATAATAGTAAGTGTAATAAGTAAAGTAAATGTCGTGCTATCGATCATATCTGCATAATATGGTTAATAATATGAGTTAGAGTGATAATACTAAGAGTAGTGAGTATAGTAATTCTCATTCTATCGATCATATAAGCATAATATGGCTAATAATATGTGTTAGATTGATAATAATAAGAGTAATGTGTATAGTAATTGTAGTTCTATCGATCATATCTGCATAATATGGTTAATAATATGAGTTAGATTCATAACAATAAGAGTAATAAGTATAGTAATTGTCGTTCTATCGATCATATAAGCATAATATGGCTAATAATATGAGTTACATTGATAATAATAAGAGTAATAAGTATAGTAATTGTCGTTCTCTCGATCATATAAGCATAATATGGCTAATAATATGAGTTAGAGTGATAATACTAAGAGTAGTGAGTAAAGTAATTCTCATTCTATCGATCATATAATCATAATATGGCTAACAATATGAGTTAGATTGATAATAGTATCAGTAATAAGTATAGTAATTGTGGTTCTATCGATAATATAACCATAATATGGCTAATAATATGAGTTAGATTGATAATACTAAGAGTAGTGAGTATAGTAATTCTCGTTCTATCGATCATATAAGCGTAATATGGCTAATAATATGAGTTAGATTGATAATAATAAGTGTAATGAGTATAGTAATTGTAGTTCTATCGATCATATCTGCATAATATGGTTAATAATAAGAGTTAGAATGATAATAATAAGAGTAATAAGTATAGTAATTGTCGTTCTATCGATCATATCTGCATAATATGGTTAATAATATGAGTTAGATTCATAACAATAAGAGTAATAAGTATAGTAATTGTCGTTCTATCGATCATATAAACATAATATGGCTAATAATATTAGTTACATTGATAATAATAAGAGTAATAAGTATAGTAATTGTAGTTCTATCGATCATATCTGCATAATATGGTTAATAATATGAGTTAGAATGATAATAATAAGAGTAATAAGTATAGTAATTGTCGTTCTATCGATCATATCTGCATAATATGGTTAATACTATGAGTTAGATTGATAATAGTGGGTGTAATAACTATAGTGAATGCCGTTCTACCGATCATATCAGCATAATATGGGTAATATTATGAGTTAGATTCATAACAATAAGAGTAATAAGTATAGTGATTGTCGTTCTATCGATCATATAAGCATAATATGGCTAATAATATGAGTTAGATTGATAATAATAACAGTAATAAGTATAGTTATTGTCGTTCTATCGATAATATCTGCATAATATGGTTAATAATATGAGTTAGATTCATAACAATAAGAGTAATAAGTATAGTAATTGTCGTTCTATCGATCATATAAGCATAATATGGCTAATAATATGAGTTACATTGATAATAATAAGAGTAATAAGTATAGTAATTGTCGTTCTCTCGATCATATAAGCATAATATGGCTAATAATATGAGTTAGAGTGATAATACTAAGAGTAGTGAGTAAAGTAATTCTCATTCTATCGATCATATAATCATAATATGGCTAACAATATGAGTTAGATTGATAATAGTATCAGTAATAAGTATAGTAATTGTGGTTCTATCGATAATATAACCATAATATGGCTAATAATATGAGTTAGATTGATAATACTAAGAGTAGTGAGTATAGTAATTCTCGTTCTATCGATCATATAAGCGTAATATGGCTAATAATATGAGTTAGATTGATAATAATAAGTGTAATGAGTATAGTAATTGTAGTTCTATCGATCATATCTGCATAATATGGTTAATAATAAGAGTTAGAATGATAATAATAAGAGTAATAAGTATAGTAATTGTCGTTCTATCGATCATATCTGCATAATATGGTTAATAATATGAGTTAGATTCATAACAATAAGAGTAATAAGTATAGTAATTGTCGTTCTATCGATCATATAAACATAATATGGCTAATAATATTAGTTACATTGATAATAATAAGAGTAATAAGTATAGTAATTGTAGTTCTATCGATCATAT
The DNA here is from genome assembly GCF_050947335.1 of Megachile rotundata. NCBI lineage: Eukaryota > Metazoa > Arthropoda > Insecta > Hymenoptera > Megachilidae > Megachile > Megachile rotundata. The sequence continues at coordinate 78,913 of NW_027473990.1, read as the reverse complement.
CTGCATAATATGGTTAATAATATGAGTTAGAATGATAATAATAAGAGTAATAAGTATAGTAATTGTCGTTCTATCGATCATATCTGCATAATATGGTTAATACTATGAGTTAGATTGATAATAGTGGGTGTAATAACTTTAGTGAATGCCGTTCTACCGATCATATCAGCATAATATGGGTAATATTATGAGTTAGATTCATAACAATAAGAGTAATAAGTATAGTGATTGTCGTTCTATCGATCATATAAGCATAATATGGCTAATAATATGAGTTAGATTGATAATAATAACAGTAATAAGTATAGTTATTGTCGTTCTATCGATAATATAAGCATAATATGGTTAATAATATGAGTTAGATTGATAATACTAAGAGTAGTGAGTATAGTAATTCTCGTTCTAACGATCGTATAAGCATAATATGGCTAATAATATGAGTTAGATTGATAATAATAAGAGTATTAAGTATAGTAATTGTCGCTCTATCGATCATATAAGCATAATATGGCTAATAATATGAGTTAGATTGATAATACTAAGAGCAGCGAGTATAGTAATTCTCGTTCTATCGATCATATAAGCATAATATGGCTAATAATATGAGTTAGATTGATAATAATAAGAGTAATGAGTATAGTAATTGTAGTTCTATCGATCATTTAAGCATAATATGGCTAATAATATGAGTTAGATTGATAATACTAAGAGCAGTGAGTATAGTAATTCTCATTCTATCGATCATATAAGCATAATATGGCTAATAATATGAGTTAGATTGATAATAGTAACAGTAATAAGTATAGTAATTGTCGTTCTATCGATAATATAAGCATAATATTGGTAATAATATGAGTTAGATTGATAATAATAAGAGTAATGAGTATAGTAATTGTCGTTCTATCGATAATATAAGCATAATATGGCTAATAATATGAGTTAGATTGATAATAATAACAGTAATAAGTATAGTAATTGTGGTTCTATCGATAATATAAGCATAATATGGCTAATAATATGAGTTAGATTGATAATACTAAGAGTAGTGAGTATAGTAATTGTCGTTCTATCGATCATATAAGCATAATATGGTTAATAATATAAGTTAGAATGATAATAATAAGAGTAATAAGTATAGTAATTGTGGTTCTATCGATCATTTAAGCATAATATGGCGAATAATATGAGTTGGGTTGATAAAAATAAGAATAATAAGTAGAGTAATTGTCGTTCTATCGATCATATAAGCATAATATGGCTAATAATATGAGTTAGATTGATAATACTAGGAGTAGCGAGTATAGTAATTCTCGTCCTATCGATCCTATAAGCACAATATGGCTAATAATATGAGTTAGATTGATAATAATAAGAGTAATAAGTACAGTAATTGTCGTTCTATCGATCATATAAGCATAATATGGCTAATAATATGAGTTAGATTGATAATAATAAGAGTAATAAGTATAGTAATTGTCGTTCTATCGATCATATCTGCATAATATGGTTAATAATATGAGTTAGATTGATAATAGTGAGTGTAATAAGTATAGTAATTGTAGTTCTATCGATCATATAAGCATAATATGGCTAATAATATGAGTCAGATTCATAATAATAAGAGTAATGAGTATAGTAATTGTCGTTCTATCGATCATATCTGCATAATATGGTTAATAATATGAGTTAGATTGATAATAGTCAGTGTAATAAGTATAGTAAATGTCGTGCTATCGATCATATCTGCATAATATGGTTAATAATATGAGTTAGATTGATAATAATAAGAGTAATAAGTATAGGAATTGTCGTTCTATCAATCATATCTGCATAATATGGTTAATAATATGAGTTAGATTGATAACAGTGAGTGTAATAAGTATAGTAATTGTAGTTCTATCGATCATATAAGCATAATATGGCTATTAATATGAGTCAGATTCATAATAATAATAGTAATAAGTATAGTAATTGTCGTTCTATCGATCATTTAAGCATAATATGGCGAATAATATGAGTTGGGTTGATAAAAATAAGAATAATAAGTATAGTAATTGTCGTTCTATCGATCATATAAGCATAATATGGCTAATAATATGAGTTAGATTGGTAATAATAAGAGTAATAAGTATAGTAATTGTCGTTCTATCGATCATATAAGCATAATATGGCTAATAATATGAGTTAGATTGATAATACTAAGAGTAGTGAGTATAGTAATTCTCGTTCTATCGATCATATAAGCATAATATGGCTAATAATATGAGTTAGATTGATAATACTAAGAGTAATGAGTATAGTAATTGTAGTTCTATCGATCATATAAGCATAATATGGCTAATAATATGAGTTAGATTGATAATAATAACAGTAATAAGTATAGTAATTGTGGTTCTATCGATAATATAAACATAATATGGCTAATAATATGAGTTAGATTGATAATACTAAGAGTAGTGAGTATAGTAATTGTCGTTCTATCGATCATATAAGCATAATATGGCTAATAATATGAGTTAGATTGATAATACTAAGAGTAGTGAGTATAGTAATTCTCATTCTATCGATCATATAAGCATAATATGGCTAATAATATGAGTTAGATTGATAATAGTAACAGTAATAAGTATAGCAATTGTGGTTCTATCGATAATATAAGCATAACACGGCTAATAATATGAGTTAGATTGATAATACTAAGAGTAGTGAGTATAGTAATTGTCGTTCTATCGATCATATCTGCATAATATGGTTAATAATATGAGTTAGATTGATAATAGTGAGTGTAATAAGTATAGTAATTGTCGTTCTATCGATCATATAAGCATAATATGGCTAATAATATGAGTTAGATTGATAATACTAAGAGTAGTGAGTATAGTAATTGTCGTTCTATCGATCATATCTGCATAATATGGTTAATAATATGAGTTAGATTGATAATAGTGAGTGTAATAAGTATAGTAATTGTCGTTCTATCGATCATATAAGCATAATATGGCTAATAATATGAGTTAGATTGATAATACTAAGAGCAGTGAGTATAGTAATTCTCGTTCTATCGATCATATAAGCATAATATGGCTAATAATATGAGTTAGATTGATAATAATAAGAGTAATGAGTATAGTAATTGTAGTTCTATCGATCATTTAAGCATAATATGGCTAATAATATGAGTTAGATTGATAATAATAAGAGTAATAATTATAGTAATTGTCGTTCTATCGATAATATAAGCATAATATGGTTAATAATATGAGTTAGATTGATAATACTAAGAGTAGTGAGTATAGTAATTCTCGTTCTATCGATCATATAAGCATAATATGGCTAATAATATGAGTTAGATTGATAATAATAAGAGTAATAAGTATAGTAATTGTAGTTCTATCGACCATATCTGCATAATATGGTTAATAATATGAGTTAGAATGATAATAATAAGAGTAATAAGTATAGTAATTGTCGTTCTATCGATCATATCTGCATAATATGGTTAATACTATGAGTTAGATTGATAATAGTGAGTGTAATAACTATAGTGAATGCCGTTCTACCGATCATGTCAGCATAATATGGGTAATATTATGAGTTAGATTCATAACAATAAGAGTAATAAGTATAGTAATTGTCGTTCTATCGATCATATAAGCATAATATGGCTAATAATATGAGTTAGATCGATAATAATAACAGTAATAAGTATAATTATTGTCGTTCTATCGATGATATAAGCATAATATGGCTAATAATATGAGTTAGATTGATAATACTAAGAGTAGTGAGTATAGTAATTCTCGTTCTAACGATCGTATAAGCATAATATGGCTAATAATATGAGTTAGATTGATAATAATAAGAGTAATAAGTATAGTAATTGTCGTTCTATCGATCATATAAGCATAATATGGCTAATAATATGAGTTAGATTGATAATACTAAGAGCAGTGAGTATAGTAATTCTCGTTCTATCGATCATATAAGCATAATATGGCTAATAATATGAGTTAGATTGATAATAATAACAGTAATGAGTATAGTAATTGTAGTTCTATCGATCATTTAAGCATAATATGGCTAATAATATGAGTTAGGTTGATAATACTAAGAGTAGTGAGTACAGTAATTCTCGTTCTATCGATCATATAAGCATAATATGACTAATAATATGAGTTAGATTGATAATAGTAAGTGTAATGAGTATAGTAATTGTAGTTCTATCGATCATATCTGCATAATATGGTTAATAATATGAGTTAGAATGATAATAATAAGAGTAATAAGTATAGTAATTGTCGTTCTATCGATCATATCTGCATAATATGGTTAATAATATGAGTTAGAATGATAATAATAAGAGTAATAAGTATAGTAATTGTCGTTCTATCGATCATATCTGCATAATATGGTTAATAATATGAGTTAGATTGATAATAGTGAGTGTAATAAGTATAGTGAATGTCGTGCTATCGATCATATCAGCATAATATGGGTAATAATATGAGTTAGATTGATAATAATAAGAGTAATGAGTATAGTAATTGTAGTTCTATCGATCATTTAAGCATAATATGGCTAATAATATGAGTTAGATTGATAATAATAACAGTAATAAGTATAGTAATTGTCGTTCTATCGATAATATAACCATAATATGGCTAATAATATGAGTTACATTGATAATAATAAGAGTAATAAGTATAGTAATTGTCGTTCTCTCGATCATATAAGCATAAAATGGCTAATAATATGAGTTAGAGTGATAATACTAAGAGTAGTGAGTATAGTAATTCTCATTCTATCGATCATATAAGCATAATATGGCTAATAATATGAGTTAGATTGATAATAATAACAGTAATAAGTATAGTAATTGTGGTTCTATCGATAATATAAGCATAATATGGCTAATAATATGAGTTAGATTGATAATACTAAGAGTAGTGAGTATAGTAATTGTCGTTCTATCGATCATATAAGCATAATATGGCTAATAATATGAGTTAGATTGATAATACTAAGAGTAGTGAGTATAGTAATTCTCATTCTATCGATCATATAAGCATAATATGGCTAATAATATGAGTTAGATTGATAATAGTAACAGTAATAAGTATAGTAATTGTGGTTCTATCGATAATATAAGCATAACACGGCTAATAATATGAGTTAGATTGATAATACTAAGAGTAGTGAGTATAGTAATTGTCGTTCTATCGATCATATCTGCATAATATGGTTAATAATATGAGTTAGATTGATAATAGTGAGTGTAATAAGTATAGTAATTGTCGTTCTATCGATCATATAAGCATAATATGGCTAATAATATGAGTTAGATTGATAATACTAAGAGTAGTGAGTATAGTAATTGTCGTTCTATCGATCATATCTGCATAATATGGTTAATAATATGAGTTAGATTGATAATAGTGAGTGTAATAAGTATAGTAATTGTCGTTCTATCGATCATATAAGCATAATATGGCTAATAATATGAGTTAGATTGATAATACTAAGAGCAGTGAGTATAGTAATTCTCGTTCTATCGATCATATAAGCATAATATGGCTAATAATATGAGTTAGATTGATAATAATAAGAGTAATGAGTATAGTAATTGTAGTTCTATCGATCATTTAAGCATAATATGGCTAATAATATGAGTTAGATTGATAATAATAAGAGTAATAATTATAGTAATTGTCGTTCTATCGATAATATAAGCATAATATGGTTAATAATATGAGTTAGATTGATAATACTAAGAGTAGTGAGTATAGTAATTCTCGTTCTATCGATCATATAAGCATAATATGGCTAATAATATGAGTTAGATTGATAATAATAAGAGTAATAAGTATAGTAATTGTAGTTCTATCGATCATATCTGCATAATATGGTTAATAATATGAGTTAGAATGATAATAATAAGAGTAATAAGTATAGTAATTGTCGTTCTATCGATCATATCTGCATAATATGGTTAATACTATGAGTTAGATTGATAATAGTGAGTGTAATAACTATAGTGAATGCCGTTCTACCGATCATGTCAGCATAATATGGGTAATATTATGAGTTAGATTCATAACAATAAGAGTAATAAGTATAGTAATTGTCGTTCTATCGATCATATAAGCATAATGTGGCTAATAATATGAGTTAGATTCATAATAATAAGAGTAATGAGTATAGTAATTGTAGTTCTATCGATCATATCTGCATAATATGGTTAATAATATGAGTTAGAATGATAATAATAAGAGTAATAAGTATAGTAATTGTCGTTCTATCGATAATATAAGCATAATATGGCTAATAATATGAGTTAGATTGATAATAATAAGAGTAATGAGTATAGTAATTGTAGTTCTATCGATCATTTAAGCATAATATGGCTAATAATATGAGTTAGAATGATAATAATAAGAGTAATAAGTATAGTAATTGTCGTTCTATCGATCATATCTGCATAATATGGTTAATACTATGAGTTAGATTGATAATAGTGAGTGTAATAACTATAGTGAATGCCGTTCTATCGATCATATCTGCATAATATGGCTAATAATATGAGTTAGATTGATAATACTAAGAGTAGTGAGTATAGTAATTGTAGTTCTAGCGGTCATATCTGCATAATATGGTTAATAATGTGAGTTAGATTCATAATAATAAGAGTAATAAGTATAGTAATTGTCGTTCTATCGATAATATAAGCATAATATGGCTAATAATATGAGTTAGGTTGATAATACTAAGAGTAGTGAGTATAGTAATTCTCATTCTATCGATCATATAAGCATAATATGGCTAATAATATGAGTTAGATTGATAATAGTAACAGTAATAAGTATAGTAATTGTCGTTCTATCGATAATATAAGCATAATATGGCTAATAATATGAGTTAGATTGATAATACTAAGAGTAGTGAGTATATCAATTGTCGTTCTATCGATCATATAAGCATAATATGGCTAATAATATGAGTTAGATTGATAATAATAAGAGTAATGAGTATAGTAATTGTAGTTCTATCGATCATATCTGCATAATATGGTTAATAATATGAGTTAGAGTCATAACAATAAGAGTAATAGGTATAGTAATTGTCGTTCTATCGATCATATAAACATAATATGGCTAATAATATGAGTTACATTGATAATAATAAGAGTAATAAGGTTAGTAATTGTCGTTCTCTCGATCATATAAGCATAATGTGGCTAATAATATGAGTTAGATTCATAATAATAAGAGTAATGAGTATAGTAATTGTAGTTCTATCGATCATATCTGCATAATATGGTTAATAATATGAGTTAGAATGATAATAATAAGAGTAATAAGTATAGTAATTGTCATTCTATCGATCATATCTGCATAATATGGTTAATACTACGAGTTAGATTGATAATAGTGAGTGTAATAACTATAGTGAATGCCGTTCTACCGATCATATCAGCATAATATGGGTAATATTATGAGTTGGATTGATAATAATAAGAGTAATGAGTCTAGTAATTGTAGTTCTATCGATCATATAAGCATAATGTGGCTAATAATATGAGTTAGATTCATAATAATAAGAGTAATGAGGATAGTAATTGTCGTTCTATCGATCATTTAAGCATAATATGGCTAATAATATGAGTTAGATTGATAATACTAAGAGTAGTGAGTATAGTAATTCTCGTTCTAACGATCATATAAGCATAATATGGCTAATTATATGAGTTAGATTGATAATAATAAGAGTAATAAGTATAGTAATTGTCGTTCTATCGATCATATAAGCATAATATGGCTAATAATATGAGTTAGATTGATAATACTAAGAGTAGTGAGTATAGTAATTCTCGTTCTATCGATCATATAAGCATAATATGGTTAATAATATAAGTTAGAATGATAATAATAAGAGTAATAAGTATAGTAATTGTGGTTCTATCGATCATTTAAGCATAATATGGCGAATAATATGAGTTGGGTTGATAAAAATAAGAATAATAAGTAGAGTAATTGTCGTTCTATCGATCATATAAGCATAATATGGCTAATAATATGAGTTAGATTGATAATACTAAGAGTAGCGAGCATAGTAATTCTCGTTCTATCGATCATATAAGCATAATATGGCTAATAATATGAGTTAGATTCATAATAATAACAGTAATAAGTATAGTTATTGTCGTTCTATCGATAATATAAGCATAATATGGCTAATAATATGAGTTAGATTGATAATATTAAGAGTAGTGAGTATAGTAATTGTCGTTCTATCGATCATATAAGCATAATATGAATAATAATATGAGTTAGATTGATAATAGTAAGTGTAATAAGTATAGTAAATGTCGTGCTATCGATCATATCTGCATAATATGGTTAATAATATGAGTTAGATTGATAATAATAAGAGTAATAAGTATAGTAATTGTCGTTCTATCGATCATATAAGCATAATATGGCTAATAATATGAGTTAGATTGATAATAATAAGAGTAATGAGTATAGTAATTGTAGTTCTATCGATCATTTAAGCATAATATGGCTAATAATATGAGTTAGATTGATAATAATAAGAGTAATAATTATAGTAATTGTCGTTCTATCGATAATATAAGCATAATATGGTTAATAATATGAGTTAGATTGATAATACTAAGAGTAGTGAGTATAGTAATTCTCGTTCTATCGATCATATAAGCATAATATGGCTAATAATATGAGTTAGATTGATAATAATAAGAGTAATAAGTATAGTAATAGTCGTTCTCTCGATCATATAAGCATAATATGGCTAATAATATGAGTTAGAGTGATAATACTAAGACTAGTGAGTATAGTAATTGTCGTTCTATCGATCATGTAAGCATAATATGACTAATAATATGAGTTAGATTGATAATAGTAAGTGTAATAAGTATAGTAAATGTCGTGCTATCGATCATATCTGCATAATATGGTTAATAATATGAGTTAGATTGATAATAATAAGAGTAATAAGTATAGTAATTGTCGTTCTATCAATCATATCTGCATAATATGGTTAATAATATGAGTTAGATTGATAACAGTGAGTGTAATAAGTATAGTAATTGTAGTTCTATCGATCATATAAGCATAATATGGCTAATAATATGAGTCAGATTCATAATAATAGTAGTAATAAGTATAGTAATTGTCGTTCTATCGATCATTTAAGCATAATATGGCGAATAATATGAGTTGGGTTGATAAAAATAAGAATAATAAGTATAGTAATTGTCGTTCTATCGATCATATAAGCATAATATGGCTAATAATATGAGTTAGATTGGTAATAATAAGAGTAATAAGTATAGTAATTGTCGTTCTATCGATCATATAAGCATAATATGGCTAATAATATGAGTTAGATTGATAATACTAAGAGTAGTGAGTATAGTAATTCTCGTTCTATCGATCATATAAGCATAATATGGTTAATAATATGAGTTAGATTGATAATAATAAGAGTAATAAGTATAGTAATTGTCGTTCTATCAATCATATCTGCATAATATGGTTAATAATATGAGTGAGATTGATAACAGTGAGTGTAATAAGTATAGTAATTGTAGTTCTATCGATCATATAAGCATAATATGGCTAATAATATGAGTCAGATTCATAATAATAATAGTAATAAGTATAGTAATTGTCGTTCTATCGATCATATCTGCATAATATGGCTAATAATATGAGTTAGATTGATAATAATAAGAGTAATAAGTATAGTAATAGTCGTTCTCTCGATCATATAAGCATAATATGGCTAATAATATGAGTTAGAGTGATAATACTAAGAGTAGTGAGTATAGTAATTGTCGTTCTATCGATCATGTAAGCATAATATGACTAATAATATGAGTTAGATTGATAATAGTAAGTGTAATAAGTATAGTAAATGTCGTGCTATCGATCATATCTGCATAATATGGTTAATAATATGATTTAGATTGATAATAATAAGAGTAATAAGTATAGTAATTGTCGTTCTATCGATCATATCTGCATAATATGGTTAATAATATGAGTTAGATTGATAATAGTGAGTGTAATAAGTATAGTAATTGTAGTTCTATCGATCATATAAGCATAATATGGCTAATAATATGAGTCGGATTCATAATAATAAGAGTAATAAGTATAGTAATTGTCGTTCTATCGATCATTTAAGCATAATATGGCGAATAATATGAGTTGGGTTGATAAAAATAAGAATAATAAGTATAGTAATTGTCGTTCTATCTATCATATAAGCATAATATGGCTAATAACATGAGTTAGAGTGATAATACTAAGAGTAGTGAGTATAGTAATTCTCATTCTATCGATCATATAAGCATAATATGGCTAATAATATGAGTTAGATTGATAATAGTAACAGTAATAAGTATAGTAATTGTCGTTCTATCGATAATATAAGCATAATATTGGTAATAATATGAGTTAGATTGATAATAATAAGAGTAATGAGTATAGTAATTGTAGTTCTATCGATCATATAAGCATAATATGGCTAATAATATGAGTTAGATTGATAATAATAACAGTAATAAGTATAGTAATTGTGGTTCTATCGATAATATAAGCATAATATGGCTAATAATATGAGTTAGATTGATAATACTAAGAGTAGTGAGTATAGTAATTGTCGTTCTATCGATCATATAAGCATAATATGGCTAATAATATGAGTTAGATTGATAATAATAAGAGTAATGAGTTTAGTAATTGTAGTTCTATCGATCATATCTGCATAATATGGTTAATAATATGAGTTAGATTGATAATACTAAGATTAGTGAGTATAGTAATTGTAGTTCTATCGGTCATATCTGCATAATATGGTTAATAATGTGAGTTAGATTCATAATAATAAGAGTAATAAGTATAGTAATTGTCGTTCTATCGATAATATAAGCATAATATGGCTAATAATATGAGTTAGGTTGATAATAATAAGAGTAGTGAGTATAGTAATTCTCACTCTATCGATCATATAAGCATAATATGGCTAATAATATGAGTTAGATTGATAATAGTAACAGTAATAAGTATAGTAATTGTCGTTCTATCGATAATATAAGCATAATATGGCTAATAATATGAGTTAGATTGATAATACTAAGAGTAGTGAGTATATTAATTGTCGTTCTATCGATCATATAAGCATAATATATCTAATAATATGAGTTAGATTGATAATAATAAGAGTAATGAGTATATTAATTGTAGTTCTATCGATCATATCTGCATAATATGGTTAATAATATGAGTTAGATTCATAACAATAAGAGTAATAAGTATGGTAATTGTCGTTCTATCGATCATATAAACATAATATGGCTAATAATATGAGTTACATTGATAATAATAAGAGTAATAAGGTTAGTAATTGTCGTTCTCTCGATCATATAAGCATAATGTGGCTAATAATATGAGTTAGATTCATAATAATAAGAGTAATGAGGATAGTAATTGTCGTTCTATCGATCATTTAAGCATAATATGGCGAATAATATGAGTTGGGTTGATAAAAATAAGAATAATAAGTATAGTAATTGTCGTTCTATCGATCATATAAGCATAATATGGCTAATAATATGAGTTAGATTGATAATAATAAGAGTAATAAGTATAGTAATTGTCGTTCTATCGATCATATCTGCATAATATGGTTAATAATATGAGTTAGATTGATAACAGTGAGTGTAATAAGTATAGTAATTGTAGTTCTATCGATCATATAAGCATAATATGGCTAATAATATGAGTCAGATTCATAATAATAATAGTAATAAGTATAGTAATTGTCGTTCTATCGATCATATCTGCATAATATGGCTAATAATATGAGTTAGATTGATAATAATAAGAGTAATAAGTATAGTAATAGTCGTTCTCTCGATCATATAAGCATAATATGGCTAATAATATGAGTTAGAGTGATAATACTAAGAGTAGTGAGTATAGTAATTGTCGTTCTATCGATCATGTAAGCATAATATGACTAATAATATGAGTTAGATTGATAATAGTAAGTGTAATAAGTATAGTAAATGTCGTGCTATCGATCATATCTGCATAATATGGTTAATAATATGAGTTAGATTGATAATAATAAGAGTAATAAGTATAGTAATTGTCGTTCTATCGATCATATCTGCATAATATGGTTAATAATATGAGTTAGATTGATAATAGTGAGTGTAATAAGTATAGTAATTGTAGTTCTATCGATCATATAAGCATAATATGGCTAATAATATGAGTCAGATTCATAATAATAAGAGCAGTGAGTATAGTAATTGTCGTTCTATCGATCATATAAGCATAATATGGCTAATAATATGAGTTAGATTGATAATAATAAGAGTAATGAGTTTAGTAATTGTAGTTCTATCGATCATATCTGCATAATATGGTTAATAATATGAGTTAGATTGATAATACTAAGAGTAGTGAGTATAGTAATTGTAGTTCTATCGGTCATATCTGCATAATATGGTTAATAATGTGAGTTAGATTCATAATAATAAGAGTAATAAGTATAGTAATTGTCGTTCTATCGATAATATAAGCATAATATGGCTAATAATATGAGTTAGGTTGATAATACTAAGAGTAGTGAGTATAGTAATTCTCACTCTATCGATCATATAAGCATAATATGGCTAATAATATGAGTTAGATTGATAATAGTAACAGTAATAAGTATAGTAATTGTCGTTCTATCGATAATATAAGCATAATATGGCTAATAATATGAGTTAGATTCATAATAATAAGAGTAATGAGGATAGTAATTGTCGTTCTATCGATCATTTAAGCATAATATGGCGAATAATATGAGTTGGGTTGATAAAAATAAGAATAATAAGTATAGTAATTGTCGTTCTATCGATCATATAAGCATAATATGGCTAATAATATGAGTTAGATTGATAATAATAAGAGTAATAAGTATAGTAATTGTCGTTCTATCAATCATATCTGCATAATATGGTTAATAATATGAGTTAGATTGATAACAGTGAGTGTAATAAGTATAGTAATTGTAGTTCTATCGATCATATAAGCATAATATGGCTAATAATATGAGTCAGATTCATAATAATAATAGTAATAAGTATAGTAATTGTCGTTCTATCGATCATATAAGCATAATATGGCTAATAATATGAGTTAGATTGATAATAATAAGAGTAATGAGTATAGTAATTGTTGTTCTATCGATCATATCTGCATAATATGGCTAATAATATGAGTTAGATTGATAATAATAAGAGTAATGAGTTTAGTAATTGTAGTTCTATCGATCATATCTGCATAATATGGTTAATAATATGAGTTAGATTGATAATACTAAGATTAGTGAGTATAGTAATTGTAGTTCTATCGGTCATATCTGCATAATATGGTTAATAATGTGAGTTAGATTCATAATAATAAGAGTAATAAGTATAGTAATTGTCGTTCTATCGATAATATAAGCATAATATGGCTAATAATATGAGTTAGGTTGATAATAATAAGAGTAGTGAGTATAGTAATTCTCACTCTATCGATCATATAAGCATAATATGGCTAATAATATGAGTTAGATTGATAATAGTAACAGTAATAAGTATAGTAATTGTCGTTCTATCGATAATATAAGCATAATATGGCTAATAATATGAGTTAGATTGATAATACTAAGTGTAGTGAGTATATTAATTGTCGTTCTATCGATCATATAAGCATAATATATCTAATAATATGAGTTAGATTGATAATAATAAGAGTAATGAGTATATTAATTGTAGTTCTATCGATCATATCTGCATAATATGGTTAATAATATGAGTTAGATTCATAACAATAAGAGTAATAAGTATGGTAATTGTCGTTCTATCGATCATATAAACATAATATGGCTAATAATATGAGTTACATTGATAATAATAAGAGTAATAAGGTTAGTAATTGTCGTTCTCTCGATCATATAAGCATAATGTGGCTAATAATATGAGTTAGATTCATAATAATAAGAGTAATGAGGATAGTAATTGTCGTTCTTTCGATCATTTAAGCATAATATGGCGAATAATATGAGTTGGGTTGATAAAAATAAGAATAATAAGTATAGTAATTGTCGTTCTATCGATCATATAAGCATAATATGGCTAATAATATGAGTTAGATTGATAATAATAAGAGTAATAAGTATAGTAATTGTCGTTCTATCGATCATATCTGCATAATATGGTTAATAATATGAGTTAGATTGATAACAGTGAGTGTAATAAGTATAGTAATTGTAGTTCTATCGATCATATAAGCATAATATGGCTAATAATATGAGTCAGATTCATAATAATAATAGTAATAAGTATAGTAATTGTCGTTCTATCGATCATATCTGCATAATATGGTTAATAATATGAGTTAGATTCATAACAATAAGAGTAATAAGTATAGTAATTGTCGTTCTATCGATCATATAAGCATAATATGGCTAATAATATGAGTTACATTGATAATAATAAGAGTAATAAGTATAGTAATTGTCGTTCTCTCGATCATATAAGCATAAAATGGCTAATAATATGAGTTAGAGTGATAATACTAAGAGTAGTGAGTATAGTAATTCTCATTCTATCGATCATATAAGCATAATATGGCTAATAATATGAGTTAGATTGATAATAATAAGAGTAATAAGTACAGTAATTGTCGTTCTATCGATCATATAAGCATAATAAGGCTAATATTATGAGTTAGAGTGATAATACTAAGAGTAGTGAGTATAGTAATTCTCATTCTATCGATCATATAAGCATAATATGGCTAATAATATGAGTTACATTGATAATAATAAGAGTAATAAGTATAGTAATTGTCGTTCTCTCGATCATATAAGCATAATATGGCTAATAATATGAGTTAGAGTGATAATACTAAGAGTAGTGAGTATAGTAATTCTCATTCTATCGATCATATAAGCATAATATGGCTAACAATATGAGTTAGATTGATAATAGTATCAGTAATAAGTATAGTAATTGTGGTTCTATCGATCATATAAGCATATTATGGCTAATAATATGAGTTAGATTGATAATACTAAGAGTAGTGAGTATAGTAATTCTCGTTCTATCGATCATATAAGCATAATATGGCTAATAATATGAGTTAGATTGATAATAATAAGTGTAATGAGTATAGTAATTGTAGTTCTATCGATCATATCTGCATAATATGGTTAATAATAAGAGTTAGAATGATAATAATAAGAGTAATAAGTATAGTAATTGTCGTTCTATCGATCATATCTGCATAATATGGTTAATAATATGAGTTAGATTCATAACAATAAGAGTAATAAGTATAATAATTGTCGTTCTATCGATCATATAAACATAATATGGCTAATAATATGAGTTAGATTGATAATACTAAGAGCAGTGAGTATAGTAATTCTCGTTCTATCGATCATATAAGCATAATATGGCTAATAATATGAGTTAGATTGATAATAATAAGAGTAATGAGTATAGTAATTGTAGTTCTATCGATCACTTAAGCATAATATGGCTAATAATATGAGTTAGATTGATAATAATAACAGTAATAAGTATAGTAATTGTCGTTCTATCGATAATATAACCATAATATGGCTAATAATATGAGTTAGTGTGATAATACTAAGAGTAGTGAGTATATTAATTGTCGTTCTATCGATCATATAAGCATAATATGGCTAATAATATGAGTTAGATTGATAATAATAAGAGTAATGAGTATAGTAATTGTAGTTCTATCGATCATATCTGCATAATATGGTTAATAATATGTGTTAGAATGATAATAATAAGAGTAATAAGTATAGTAATTGTCGTTCTGTCGATCATATCTGCATAATATGGTTAATAATATGAGTTAGATTGATAATAGTGAGTGTAATAAGTATAGTAATTGTCGTTCTATCGATCATATAAGCATAATATGGCTAATAATATGAGTTAGATTGATAATAATAAGAGTAATGAGTATAGTAATTGTAGTTCTATCGATCATTTAAGCATAATATGGCTAATAATATGAGTTAGATTGATAATACTAAGAATAGTGAGTATTGTAATTCTCGTTCTATCGATCATATAAGCATAATATGGCTAATAATATGAGTTAGATTGATAATAATAAGAGTAATAAGTATAGTAATTGTCGTTCTATCGATCATATCTGCATAATATGGTTAATAATATGAGTTAGATTGATAATAGTGAGTGTAATAAGTATAGTAATTGTAGTTCTATCGATCATATAAGCATAATATGGCTAATAATATGAGTCAGATTCATAATAATAAGAGTAATAAGTATAGTAATTGTCGTTCTATCGATCATTTAAGCATAATATGGCGAATAATATGAGTTGGGTTGATAAAAATAAGAATAATAAGTATAGTAATTGTCGTTCTATCGATCATATAAGCATAATATGGCTAATAACATGAGTTAGAGTGATAATACTAAGAGTAGTGAGTATAGTAATTCTCATTCTATCGATCATATAAGCATAATATGGCTAATAATATGAGTTAGATTGATAATAGTAACAGTAATAAGTATAGTAATTGTCGTTCTATCGATAATATAAGCATAATATTGGTAATAATATGAGTTAGATTGATAATAATAAGAGTAATGAGTATAGTAATTGTAGTTCTATCGATCATATAAGCATAATATGGCTAATAATATGAGTTAGATTGATAATAATAACAGTAATAAGTATAGTAATTGTGGTTCTATCGATAATATAAGCATAATATGGCTAATAGTATGAGTTAGATTGATAATACTAAGAGTAGTGAGTATAGTAATTGTCGTTCTATCGATCATATAAGCATAATATGGCTAATAATATGAGTTAGATTGATAATAATAAGAGTAATGAGTTTAGTAATTGTAGTTCTATCGATCATATCTGCATAATATGGCTAATAATATGAGTTAGATTGATAATACTAAGAGTAGTGAGTATAGTAATTGTAGTTCTAGCGGTCATATCTGCATAATATGGTTAATAATGTGAGTTAGATTCATAATAATAAGAGTAATAAGTATAGTAATTGTCGTTCTATCGATAATATAAGCATAATATGGCTAATAATATGAGTTAGGTTGATAATACTAAGAGTAGTGAGTATAGTAATTCTCATTCTATCGATCATATAAGCATAATATGGCTAATAATATGAGTTAGATTGATAATAGTAACAGTAATAAGTATAGTAATTGTCGTTCTATCGATAATATAAGCATAATATGGCTAATAATATGAGTTAGATTGATAATACTAAGAGTAGTGAGTATATTAATTGTCGTTCTATCGATCATATAAGCATAATATGGCTAATAATATGAGTTAGATTGATAATAATAAGAGTAATGAGTATAGTAATTGTAGTTCTATCGATCATATCTGCATAATATGGTTAATAATATGAGTTAGAGTCATAACAATAAGAGTAATAGGTATAGTAATTGTCGTTCTATCGATCATATAAACATAATATGGCTAATAATATGAGTTACATTGATAATAATAAGAGTAATAAGGTTAGTAATTGTCGTTCTCTCGATCATATAAGCATAATGTGGCTAATAATATGAGTTAGATTCATAATAATAAGAGTAATGAGTATAGTAATTGTAGTTCTATCGATCATATCTGCATAATATGGTTAATAATATGAGTTAGAATGATAATAATAAGAGTAATAAGTATAGTAATTGTCATTCTATCGATCATATCTGCATAATATGGTTAATACTATGAGTTAGATTGATAATAGTGAGTGTAATAACTATAGTGAATGCCGTTCTACCGATCATATCAGCATAATATGGGTAATATTATGAGTTGGATTGATAATAATAAGAGTAATGAGTCTAGTAATTGTAGTTCTATCGATCATATAAGCATAATGTGGCTAATAATATGAGTTAGATTCATAATAATAAGAGTAGTGAGTATAGTAATTCTCGTTCTATCGATCATGTAAGCATAATATGACTAATAATATGAGTTAGATTGATAATAGTAAGTGTAATAAGTATAGTAAATGTCGTGCTATCGATCATATCTGCATAATATGGTTAATAATATGAGTTAGATTGATAATAATAAGAGTAATAAGTATAGTAATTGTCGTTCTATCAATCATATCTGCATAATATGGTTAATAATATGAGTTAGATTGATAACAGTGAGTGTAATAAGTATAGTAATTGTAGTTCTATCGATCATATAAGCATAATATGGCTAATAATATGAGTCAGATTCATAATAATAGTAGTAATAAGTATAGTAATTGTCGTTCTATCGATCATTTAAGCATAATATGGCGAATAATATGAGTTGGGTTGATAAAAATAAGAATAATAAGTATAGTAATTGTCGTTCTATCGATCATATAAGCATAATATGGCTAATAATATGAGTTAGATTGGTAATAATAAGAGTAATAAGTATAGTAATTGTCGTTCTATCGATCATATAAGCATAATATGGCTAATAATATGAGTTAGATTGATAATACTAAGAGTAGTGAGTATAGTAATTCTCGTTCTATCGATCATATAAGCATAATATGGTTAATAATATGAGTTAGATTGATAATAATAAGAGTAATAAGTATAGTAATTGTCGTTCTATCAATCATATCTGCATAATATGGTTAATAATATGAGTGAGATTGATAACAGTGAGTGTAATAAGTATAGTAATTGTAGTTCTATCGATCATATAAGCATAATATGGCTAATAATATGAGTCAGATTCATAATAATAATAGTAATAAGTATAGTAATTGTCGTTCTATCGATCATATCTGCATAATATGGCTAATAATATGAGTTAGATTGATAATAATAAGAGTAATAAGTATAGTAATAGTCGTTCTCTCGATCATATAAGCATAATATGGCTAAT
>NW_027473990.1:0-59788 GCF_050947335.1 Megachile rotundata | reverse complement strand
CCATTTTATGCTTATATGATCGATAGAACGACAATTACTATACTTATTACTCTTATTATTATCAATCTAACTCATATTATTAACCATATTATGCAGATATGATCGATAGAACGACAATTACTATACTTATTACTCTTATTATTATCAATCTAACTCATATTATTAGCCATATTATGCTTATATGATCGATAGAACTACAATTACTATACTCATTACTCTTATTATTATCAATCCAACTCATATTATTACCCATATTATGCTGATATGATCGATAGCACGACATTTACTATACTTATTACTCTTATTATTACCAATCTAACTCATATTATTAGCCATATTGTGCTTATATGATCGATAGAACGACAATTACTATACTTATTACTCTTATTATTATAAATCTAACTCATATTATTAGCCATATTATGCTTATATGATCGATAGAACGACAATTACTATACTTATTACTCTTATTATTATGAATCTGACTCATTTTATTAACCATATTATGCTAATATGATCGACAGAACGACAATTACTATACTTATTACACTCACTATTATCAATCTAACTCATATTATAACCATATTATGCAGATATGATCGATAGAACGACAATTACTATACTTATTACTCTTATTATTATCATTCTAACTCATATTATTAACCATATTATGCTTATATGATCGATAGAACGACAATTACTATATTTATTACACTCACTATTATCAATCTAACTCATATTATTAACCATATTATGCAGATATGATCGATAGAACGACAATTACTATACTTATTACACTTATTATTATCAATCTAACTCATATTATTAGCCCTATTATGCTTATATGATCTATAGAACGACAATTACTATACTTATTACTCTTATTATTATCAATCTAACTCATATTATTAGCCATATTGTGCTTATATGAGCGATAGAACGACAATTACTATATTTATTGCACTCACTATTATCAATCTAACTCACATGATAAGCCATATTATGCTTATATGATCGATAGTACGACAATTACTATACTCATTACTCTTATTGTTATCAATCTAACTCATATTATTAACCATATTATGCAGATATGATCGATAGAACGACAATTACTATACTTATTACTGTTATTATTATCAATCTAACTCATATTATTAGCCATATTGTGCTTATATGATCGATAGAACTACAATTACTATACTCATTACTCTTATTATTATCAATCCTACTCATATTATTACCCATATTATGCTGATATGATCGATAGAACGACAATTACTATTCTTATTATTCTTATTTTTATCAACCCAACTCATATTATTCGCCATATTATGCTTATATGATCGATAGAACTGCAATTACTATACTCATTACTCTTATTATTATCAATCCAACTCATATTATTACCCATATTATGCTGATATGATCGATAGAACGACATTCACTATACTTATTACACTCACTATTATAAATCTAACTCATATTATTAACCATATTATGCCGATATGATCGATAGAACGAGAATTACTATACTCATTACTCATATTATTATCAATCTAACTCATGCTATTAGCCATATTATGGTTATATGATCGATATAACGACAATTACTATACTTATTACTCTTATTATTATCAATCTAACTCATATTATTAACCATATTATGCAGATATGATCGATAGAACGACAATTACTATACTTATGACTCTTATTATTATCAATCTAACTTATATTATTAGCCATATTGTGCTTATATGATCGATAGAACGACAAATACTATACTTATTACTCTTATTATTATCAATCTAACTCATTTTATTAACCATATTATGCTAATATGATCGACAGAACGACAAATACTATACTTATTACACTCACTATTATCAATCTAACTCATATTATTAACCATATTATGCAGATATGATCGATAGAACGACAATTACTATACTTATTACTCTTATTATTATCATTCTATCTCATATTATTAACCATATTATGCAGATATGATCGATAGAACTACAATTACTATACTCATTACTCTTATTATTATCAATCTAACTCATATTATTAGCCATATTATGCTTATATTATCGATAGAACGACAATTACTATACTCACTCCTCTTAGTATTATCAATCTAACTCATATTATTAGCCATATTATGCTTATATGATCGATAGAATGAGAATTACTATACTCACTACTCTTAGTATTATCACTCTAACTCATATTATTAGCCATATTATGCTTATATGATCGATAGAACGACAGTTACTATACTTATTACTCTCATTATTATCAATCTAACTCATATTATTAACCATATTATGCAGATATGATCGATAGAACTACAATTACTATACTCATTACTCCTATTATTATTAATCTAACTCATATTATTAGCCATATTATGCTAATATGATCGATAGAACGACAATTACTATACTCACTCCTCTTAGTATTATCAATCTAACTCGTATTATTAACCATATTGTGCTTATATGAGCGATAGAACGACAATTACTATATTTATTACACTCACTATTATCAATCTAACTCATATTATTAACCATATTATGCAGATATGATCGATAGAACGACAATTACTATACTTATGACTCTTATTATTATCAATCTAACTTATATTATTAGCCATATTGTGCTTATATGATCGATAGAACGACAAATACTATACTTAATACTCTTATTATTATCAATCTAACTCATTTTATTAACCATATTATGCTAATATAATCGACAGAACGACAATTACTATACTTATTACACTCACTATTATCAATCTAACTCATATTATTAACCATATTATGCAGATATGATCGATAGCACGACATTTACTATACTTATTACTCTTGTTATTATCAACCTAACTCATATTATTAGCCATATTAAGCTTATATGATCGATAGAACGACAATTACTATACTTATTATTCTTATTTTTATCAACCCAACTCATATTATTCGCCATATTATGCTTAAATGATCGATAGAACGACAATTACTATACTTATTACTCTTATTATTATGAATCTAACTCATATTATTAGCCATATTGTGCTTATATGAGCGATAGAACGACAATTACTATATTTATTACACTCACTGTTATCAATCTAACTCATATTATTAACCATATTATGCAGATATGATCGATAGAACGACAATTACTATACTCATTACTCTTATTATTATCAATCTAACTCATGCTATTAGCCATATTATGGTTATATGATCGATATAACGACAATTACTATACTTATTATTCTTATTCTTATCAACCCAACTCATATTATTAGCCATATTATGCTTATATGATCGATAGAACTACAATTACTATACTCATTACTCTTATTATTATCAATCTAACTCATATTATTAGCCATATTATGCTTATATGATCGATAGAACGACAATTACTATACTCACTCCTCTTAGTATTATCAATCTAACTCATATTATTAGCCATATTATGCTTATATGATCGAGAGAACGACAATTACTATACTTATTACCCTTATTATTATCAATCTAACTCATATTATTAGCCATATTATGCTTATATGATCGATAGAATGAGAATTACTATACTCACTACTCTTAGTATTATCACTCTAACTCATATTATTAGCCATATTATGCTTATATGATCGATAGAACGACAATTACTATACTTATTACTCTTATTATTATGAATCTAACTCATATTATTAGCCATATTATGCTGATATGATCGATAGAACGACATTCACTATACTTATTACACTCACTAATATCAATCTAACTCATATTATTAACCATATTATGCATATATGATCGATAGAACGACAATTACTATACTTATTACTCTTATTATTATCAATCTAACTCATATTATTAACCATATTGTGCTTATATGAGCGATAGAACGACAATTACTATATTTATTACACTCACTATTATCAATCTAACTCATATTATTAACCATATTATGCAGATATGATCGATAGAATGACAACTACTATACTCATTACTCTTATTATTATCAATCTATCTCATGCTATTAGCCATATTATGGTTATATGATCGACATAACGACAATTACTATACTTATTACTCTTATTATTATCAATCTAACTCATATTATTAACCATATTATGCAGATATGATCGATAGAACGACAATTACTATACTTATTACTCTTATTATTATCAATCTAACTCTTATTATTAGCCATATTGTGCTTATATGAGCGATAGAACGACAATTACTATATTTATTACACTCACTATTATCAATCTAACTCATATTATTAACCATATTATGCGGATATGATCGATAGAACGACAATTACTATACTCATTACTCTTATTATTATCAATCTAACTCATATTATTAGCCATATTGTGCTTATATGAGCGATAGAACGACAATTACTATATTTATTACACTCACTATTATCAATCTAACTCATATTATTAACCATATTATGCAGATATGATCGATAGAACGACAATTACTATACTTATGACTCTAATTATAATCAATCTAACTTATATTATTAGCCATATTGTGCTTATATGATCGATAGAACGACAAATACTATACTTAATACTCTTATTATTATCAATCTAACTCATTTTATTAACCATATTATGCTAATATGATCGACAGAACGACAATTACTATACTTATTACACTCACTATTATCAATCTAACTCATATTATTAACCATATTATGCTTATATGATCGATAGAACGACAATTACTATACTTATTACTCTTATTATTATCAATCTAACTCATATTATTAGCCATATTATGCTTATATGATCGATAGAACTACAATTACTATACTCATTACTCTTATTATTATCAATCCAACTCATATTATTACCCATATTATGCTGATATGATCGATAGCACGACATTTACTATACTTATTACTCTTATTATTACCAATCTAACTCATATTATTAGCCATATTGTGCTTATATGATCGATAGAACGACAATTACTATACTTATTACTCTTATTATTATAAATCTAACTCATATTATTAGCCATATTATGCTTATATGATCGATAGAACGACAATTACGATACTTATTACTCTTATTATTATGAATCTGACTCATATTATTAGCCACATTATGCTTATATGATCGATAGAACTACAATTACTATACTCATTACTCTTATTATTATCAATCCAACTCATATTATTACCCATATTATGCTGATATGATCGATAGAACGACATTCACTATACTTATTACACTCACCATTATCAATCTAACTCATATTATTAACCATATTATGCAGATATGATCGATAGAACGACAATTACTATACTTATTACTCTTATTATTATCATTCTAACTCATATTATTAACCATATTATGCAGATATGATCGATAGAACTACAATTACTATACTCATTACTCTTATTATTATCAATCTAACTCATATTATTAGCCATATTATGCTTATATGATCGATAGAACGACAATTACTATACTCACTCCTCTTAGTATTATCAATCTAACTCATATTATTAGCCATATTATGCTTATATGATCGAGAGAACGACAATTACTATACTTATTACCCTTATTATTATCAATCTAACTCATATTATTAGCCATATTATGCTTATATGATCGATAGAATGAGAATTACTATACTCACTACTCTTAGTATTATCACTCTAACTCATATTATTAGCCATATTATGCTTATATGATCGATAGAACGACAATTACTATACTTATTACTCTTATTATTATGAATCTAACTCATATTATTAGCCATATTATGCTGATATGATCGATAGAACGACATTCACTATACTTATTACACTCACTATTATAAATCTAACTCATATTATTAACCATATTATGCAGATATGATCGATAGCACGACAATTACTATACTTATTACACTTATTATTATCAATCTAACTCATATTATTAGCCCTATTATGCTTATATGATCTATAGAACGACAATTACTATACTTATTACTCTTATTATTATCAATCTAACTCATATTATTAGCCATATTGTGCTTATATGAGCGATAGAACGACAATTACTATATTTATTGCACTCACTATTATCAATCTAACTCACATGATAAGCCATATTATGCTTATATGATCGATAGTACGACAATTACTATACTCATTACTCTTATTGTTGTCAATCTAACTCATATTATTAACCATATTATGCAGATATGATCGATAGAACGACAATTACTATACTTATTACACTTATTATTACCAATCTAACTCATATTATTAGCCATATTATGCTTATATGATCGATAGTACGACAATTACTATACTCATTGCTCTTATTATTATCAATCTAATTCATATTATTAACCATATTATGCAATTATGATCGATAGAACGACAATTACTATACTTATTACACTTATTATTATCAATCTAAGTCATATTATTAGCCATTTTATGCTTATATGATCGATAGAACGACAATTACTATACTTATTACTCTTATTATTATCAATCTAACTCATATTATTAACCATATTATGCAGATATGATCGATAGAACGACAATTACTATACTTATTACTCTTATTATTATCAATCTAACTCATATTATTAGCCATATTATGCTTATATGATCGATAGAACTACAATTACTATACTCATTACTCTTATTATTATCAATCCAACTCATATTATTACCCATATTATGCTGATATGATCGATAGCACGACATTTACTATACTTATTACTCTTATTATTACCAATCTAACTCATATTATTAGCCATATTGTGCTTATATGATCGATAGAACGACAATTACTATACTTATTACTCTTATTATTATAAATCTAACTCATATTATTAGCCATATTATGCTTATATGGTCGATAGAACGACAATTACTATACTTATTACTCTTATTATTATGAATCTGACTCATTTTATTAACCATATTATGCTAATATGATCGACAGAACGACAATTACTATACTTATTACACTCACTATTATCAATCTAACTCATATTATAACCATATTATGCAGATATGATCGATAGAACGACAATTACTATACTTATTACTCTTATTATTATCATTCTAACTCATATTATTAACCATATTATGCTTATATGATCGATAGAACGACAATTACTATATTTATTACACTCACTATTATCAATCTAACTCATATTATTAACCATATTATGCAGATATGATCGATAGAACGACAATTACTATACTTATTACACTTATTATTATCAATCTAACTCATATTATTAGCCCTATTATGCTTATATGATCTATAGAACGACAATTACTATACTTATTACTCTTATTATTATCAATCTAACTCATATTATTAGCCATATTGTGCTTATATGAGCGATAGAACGACAATTACTATATTTATTGCACTCACTATTATCAATCTAACTCACATGATAAGCCATATTATGCTTATATGATCGATAGTACGACAATTACTATACTCATTACTCTTATTGTTATCAATCTAACTCATATTATTAACCATATTATGCAGATATGATCGATAGAACGACAATTACTATACTTATTACTGTTATTATTATCAATCTAACTCATATTATTAGCCATATTGTGCTTATATGATCGATAGAACTACAATTACTATACTCATTACTCTTATTATTATCAATCCTACTCATATTATTACCCATATTATGCTGATATGATCGATAGAACGACAATTACTATTCTTATTATTCTTATTTTTATCAACCCAACTCATATTATTCGCCATATTATGCTTAAATGATCGATAGAACGACAATTACTATACTTATTACTCTTATTATTATGAATCTAACTCATATTATTAGCCATATTGTGCTTATATGAGCGATAGAACGACAATTACTATATTTATTACACTCACTGTTATCAATCTAACTCATATTATTAACCATATTATGCAGATATGATCGATAGAACGACAATTACTATACTCATTACTCTTATTATTATCAATCTAACTCATGCTATTAGCCATATTATGGTTATATGATCGATATAACGACAATTACTATACTTATTATTCTTATTTTTATCAACACAACTCATATTATTAGCCATATTATGCTTATATGATCGATAGAACTGCAATTACTATACTCATTACTCTTATTATTATCAATCCAACTCATATTATTACCCATATTATGCTGATATGATCGATAGAACGACATTCACTATACTTATTACACTCACTATTATAAATCTAACTCATATTATTAACCATATTATGCCGATATGATCGATAGAACGAGAATTACTATACTCATTACTCTTATTATTATCAATCTAACTCATGCTATTAGCCATATTATGGTTATATGATCGATATAACGACAATTACTATACTTATTACTCTTATTATTATCAATCTAACTCATATTATTAACCATATTATGCAGATATGATCGATAGAACGACAATTACTATACTTATGACTCTTATTATTATCAATCTAACTTATATTATTAGCCATATTGTGCTTATATGATCGATAGAACGACAAATACTATACTTATTACTCTTATTATTATCAATCTAACTCATTTTATTAACCATATTATGCTAATATGATCGACAGAACGACAAATACTATACTTATTACACTCACTATTATCAATCTAACTCATATTATTAACCATATTATGCAGATATGATCGATAGAACGACAATTACTATACTTATTACTCTTATTATTATCATTCTATCTCATATTATTAACCATATTATGCAGATATGATCGATAGAACTACAATTACTATACTCATTACTCTTATTATTATCAATCTAACTCATATTATTAGCCATATTATGCTTATATTATCGATAGAACGACAATTACTATACTCACTCCTCTTAGTATTATCAATCTAACTCATATTATTAGCCATATTATGCTTATATGATCGATAGAATGAGAATTACTATACTCACTACTCTTAGTATTATCACTCTAACTCATATTATTAGCCATATTATGCTTATATGATCGATAGAACGACAGTTACTATACTTATTACTCTCATTATTATCAATCTAACTCATATTATTAACCATATTATGCAGATATGATCGATAGAACTACAATTACTATACTCATTACTCCTATTATTATTAATCTAACTCATATTATTAGCCATATTATGCTAATATGATCGATAGAACGACAATTACTATACTCACTCCTCTTAGTATTATCAATCTAACTCATATTATTAACCATATTGTGCTTATATGAGCGATAGAACGACAATTACTATATTTATTACACTCACTATTATCAATCTAACTCATATTATTAACCATATTATGCAGATATGATCGATAGAACGACAATTACTATACTTATGACTCTTATTATTATCAATCTAACTTATATTATTAGCCATATTGTGCTTATATGATCGATAGAACGACAAATACTATACTTAATACTCTTATTATTATCAATCTAACTCATTTTATTAACCATATTATGCTAATATGATCGACAGAACGACAATTACTATACTTATTACACTCACTATTATCAATCTAACTCATATTATTAACCATATTATGCAGATATGATCGATAGCACGACATTTACTATACTTATTACTCTTGTTATTATCAACCTAACTCATATTATTAGCCATATTATGCTTATATGATCGATAGAACGACAATTACTATACTTATTATTCTTATTTTTATCAACCCAACTCATATTATTCGCCATATTATGCTTAAATGATCGATAGAACGACAATTACTATACTTATTACTCTTATTATTATGAATCTAACTCATATTATTAGCCATATTGTGCTTATATGAGCGATAGAACGACAATTACTATATTTATTACACTCACTGTTATCAATCTAACTCATATTATTAACCATATTATGCAGATATGATCGATAGAACGACAATTACTATACTCATTACTCTTATTATTATCAATCTAACTCATGCTATTAGCCATATTATGGTTATATGATCGATATAACGACAATTACTATACTTATTATTCTTATTCTTATCAACCCAACTCATATTATTAGCCATATTATGCTTATATGATCGATAGAACTACAATTACTATACTCATTACTCTTATTATTATCGATCCAACTCATATTATTACCCATATTATGCTGATATGATCGATAGAACGACATTCACTATACTTATTACACTCACTATTATAAATCTAACTCATATTATTAACCATATTATGCAGATATGATCGATAGAACGACAATTACTATACTTATTACACTTATTATTATCAATCTAACTCATATTATTAGCCCTATTATGCTTATATGATCTATAGAACGACAATTACTATATTTATTACACTCACTATTATCAATCTAACTCATATTATTAACCATATTATGCAGATATGATCGATAGAACGACAATTACTATACTTATTACACTTATTATTATCAATCTAACTCATATTATTAGCCCTATTATGCATATATGATCTATAGAACGACAATTACTATACTTATTACACTTATTATTATCAATCTAAGTCATATTATTAGCCATATTATGCTTATATGATCGATAGAACGACAATTACTATACTTATTACTCTTATTATTATCAATCTAACTCATATTATTAGCCATATTGTGCTTATATGAGCGATAGAACGACAATTACTATATTTATTGCACTCACTATTATCAATCTAACTCACATGATAAGCCATATTATGCTTATATGATCGATAGTACGACAATTACTATACTCATTACTCTTATTGTTATCAATCTAACTCATATTATTAACCATATTATGCAGATATGATCGATAGAACGACAATTACTATACTTATTACTGTTATTATTATCAATCTAACTCATATTATTAGCCATATTGTGCTTATATGATCGATAGAATGACAATTACTATACTTATTACTCTTATTATTGTAAATCTAACTCATATTATTAGCCATATTATGCTTATGTGATCGATAGAACGACAATTACTATACTTATTACACTTATTATTATCAATCTAAGTCATATTATTAGCCATATTATGCTTATATGATCGATAGAACTGCAATTACTATACTCATTACTCTTATTATTATCAATCCAACTCATATTATTAGCCATATTATGCTGATATGATCTATAGAACGACATTCACTATACTTATTACACTCACTATTATAAATCTAACTCATATTATTAACCATATTATGCCGATATGATCGATAGAACGAGAATTACTATACTCATTACTCTTATTATTATCAATCTAACTCATGCTATTAGCCATATTATGGTTATATGATCGATATAACGACAATTACTATACTTATTACTCTTATTATTATCAATCTAACTCATATTATTAACCATATTACGCAGATATGATCGATAGAACGACAATTACTATACTTATGACTCTTATTATTATCAATCTAACTTATATTATTAGCCATATTGTGCTTATATGATCGATAGAACGACAAATACTATACTTATTACTCTTATTATTATCAATCTAACTCATTTTATTAACCATATTATGCTAATATGATCGACAGAACGACAAATACTATACTTATTACACTCACTATTATCAATCTAACTCATATTATTAACCATATTATGCAGATATGATCGATAGAACGACAATTACTATACTTATTACTCTTATTATTATCAATCTAACTCATATTATTAGCCATATTATGCTTATATGATCGATAGAATGAGAATTACTATACTCACTACTCTTAGTATTATCACTCTAACTCATATTATTAGCCATATTATGCTTATATGATCGATAGAACGACAGTTACTATACTTATTACTCTCATTATTATCAATCTAACTCATATTATTAGCCATATTATGCTTATATGATCGATAGAACGAGAATTACTATACTCACTACTCTTAGTGTTATCAATCTAACTCATATTATTAGCCATATTATGCTTATATTGTCGATAGAACGACAATTACTATACTTATTACTGTTATTATTATCAATCTAACTCATATTATTAGCCATATTATGCTTATATGATCGATAGAACGACAAATACTATACTTATTACTCTTATTATTATCAATCTAACTCATATTATTAACCATATTATGCAGATATGATCGATAGAACTACAATCACTATACTCATTACTCTTATTTTTATCAATCTAACTCATATTATTAGCCATATTATGCTTAAATGATCGATAGAACTACAATTACTATACTCATTACTCTTATTATTATCAATCCTACTCATATTATTACCCATATTATGCTGATATGATCGATAGAACGACATTCACTATACTTATTACACTCACTATTATCAATCTAACTCATATTAATAACCATATTATGCATATATGATCGATAGAACGACAATTACTATACTTATTACTCTTATTATTATCAATCTAACTCATATTATTAACCATATTGTGCTTATATGAGCGATAGAACGACAATTACTATATTTATTACACTCACTATTATCAATCTAACTCATATTATTAAACATATTATGCAGATATGATCGATAGAACGACAATTACTATACTCATTACTCTTATTATTATCAATCTAACTCATGCTATTAGCCATATTATGGTTATATGATCGATATAACGACAATTACTATACTTATTACTCTTATTATTATCAATCTAACTCATATTATTAACCATATTATGCAGATATGATCGATAGGACGACAATTACTATACTTATTACTCTTATTATTATCATTCTAACTCATATTATTAACCATATTATGCTGATATGATCGATAGAACGACAATTGCTATACTTATTATTCTTATTTTTATCAACCCAACTCATATTATTCGCCATATTATGCTTAAATTATCGATAGAACGACAACTACTATACTTATTACTCTTATTATTATGAATCTGACTCATATTATTAGCCATATTATGCTTATATGATCGATAGAACTACAATTGCTATACTCATTGCTCTTATTATTATCAATCCAACTCATATTATTACCCATATTATGCTGATATGATCGATAGAACGACATTCACTATACTTATTACACTCACTATTATCAATCTAACTCATATTATTAGCCATATTATGCTTATATGATCGATAGAACGACAATTACTATACTTATTACACTTATTATTATCAATCTAACTCATATTATTAGCCATATTATGCTTATATGATCGATAGAACGACAATAACTATACTTATTACTCTTATTATTATCAATCTAACTCATATTATTAGCCATATTGTGCTTATATGAGCGATAGAACGACAATTACTATACTTATTACTGTTATTATTATCAATCTAACTCATATTATTAGCCATATTATGCTTAAATGATCGACAGAACTACAATTACTATACTCATTACTCTTATTATTATCAATCTAACTCATATTATTAGCCATATTATGCTTATATGATCGATAGAACGAGAATTACTATACTCACTACTCTTAGTATTATCAATCTAACTCATATTATTAGCCATATTATGCTTATATGATCGATAGAACGACAATTACTATACATATTACTCTTATTATTATCAATCTAACTCATATTATTAGCCATTTTATGCTTATATGATCGATAGAACGAGAATTACTATACTCACTACTCTTAGTTTTATCAATCTAACTCATATTATTAGGCATATTATGCTTATATGATCGATAGAACGACAATTACTATACTTATTACTGTTATTATTATCAATCTGACTCATATTATTAGCCATATTATGCTTAAATGATCGATAGAACGACAATTACTATACTTATTACTCTTATTATTATCAATCTAACTCATATTATTAGCCATATTATGCTGATATGATCGATAGAACGACATTCACTATACTTATTACACTCACCGTTATCAATCTAACTCATATTATTAACCATATTATGCAGATATGATCGATAGAACGACAATTACTATACTCATTACTCTTATTATTATCAATCTAACTCATGCTATTAGCCATATTATGGTTATATGATCGATATAACGACAATTACTATACTTATTACTCTTATTATTATCAATCTAACTCATATTATTAACCATATTATGCAGATATGATCGATAGGACGACAATTACTATACTTATTACTCTTATTATTATCATTCTAACTCATATTATTAACCATATTATGCTGATATGATCGATAGAACGACAATTGCTATACTTATTATTCTTATTTTTATCAACCCAACTCATATTATTCGCCATATTATGCTTAAATTATCGATAGAACGACAACTACTATACTTATTACTCTTATTATTATGAATCTGACTCATATTATTAGCCATATTATGCTTATATGATCGATAGAACTACAATTGCTATACTCATTGCTCTTATTATTATCAATCCAACTCATATTATTACCCATATTATGCTGATATGATCGATAGAACGACATTCACTATACTTATTACACTCACTATTATCAATCTAACTCATATTATTAGCCATATTATGCTTATATGATCGATAGAACGACAATTACTATACTTATTACACTTATTATTATCAATCTAAGTCATATTATTAGCCATATTATGCTTATATGATCGATAGAACGACAATTACTATACTTATTACTCTTATTATTATCAATCTAACTCATATTATTAGCCATATTGTGCTTATATGAGCGATAGAACGACAATTACTATATTTATTGCACTCACTATTATCAATCTAACTCACATGATAAGCCATATTATGCTTATATGATCGATAGTACGACAATTACTATACTCATTACTCTTATTGTTATCAATCTAACTCATATTATTAACCATATTATGCAGATATGATCGATAGAACGACAATTACTATACTTATTACTGTTATTATTATCAATCTAACTCATATTATTAGCCATATTGTGCTTATATGATCGATAGAATGACAATTACTATACTTATTACTCTTATTATTGTAAATCTAACTCATATTATTAGCCATATTATGCTTATGTGATCGATAGAACGACAATTACTATACTTATTACACTTATTATTATCAATCTAAGTCATATTATTAGCCATATTATGCTTATATGATCGATAGAACTGCAATTACTATACTCATTACTCTTATTATTATCAATCCAACTCATATTATTAGCCATATTATGCTGATATGATCTATAGAACGACATTCACTATACTTATTACACTCACTATTATAAATCTAACTCATATTATTAACCATATTATGCCGATATGATCGATAGAACGAGAATTACTATACTCATTACTCTTATTATTATCAATCTAACTCATGCTATTAGCCATATTATGGTTATATGATCGATATAACGACAATTACTATACTTATTACTCTTATTATTATCAATCTAACTCATATTATTAACCATATTACGCAGATATGATCGATAGAACGACAATTACTATACTTATGACTCTTATTATTATCAATCTAACTTATATTATTAGCCATATTGTGCTTATATGATCGATAGAACGACAAATACTATACTTATTACTCTTATTATTATCAATCTAACTCATTTTATTAACCATATTATGCTAATATGATCGACAGAACGACAAATACTATACTTATTACACTCACTATTATCAATCTAACTCATATTATTAACCATATTATGCAGATATGATCGATAGAACGACAATTACTATACTTATTACTCTTATTATTATCAATCTAACTCATATTATTAGCCATATTATGCTTATATGATCGATAGAATGAGAATTACTATACTCACTACTCTTAGTATTATCACTCTAACTCATATTATTAGCCATATTATGCTTATATGATCGATAGAACGACAGTTACTATACTTATTACTCTCATTATTATCAATCTAACTCATATTATTAGCCATATTATGCTTATATGATCGATAGAACGAGAATTACTATACTCACTACTCTTAGTGTTATCAATCTAACTCATATTATTAGCCATATTATGCTTATATTGTCGATAGAACGACAATTACTATACTTATTACTGTTATTATTATCAATCTAACTCATATTATTAGCCATATTATGCTTATATGATCGATAGAACGACAAATACTATACTTATTACTCTTATTATTATCAATCTAACTCATATTATTAACCATATTATGCAGATATGATCGATAGAACTACAATCACTATACTCATTACTCTTATTTTTATCAATCTAACTCATATTATTAGCCATATTATGCTTAAATGATCGATAGAACTACAATTACTATACTCATTACTCTTATTATTATCAATCCTACTCATATTATTACCCATATTATGCTGATATGATCGATAGAACGACATTCACTATACTTATTACACTCACTATTATCAATCTAACTCATATTAATAACCATATTATGCATATATGATCGATAGAACGACAATTACTATACTTATTACTCTTATTATTATCAATCTAACTCATATTATGAACCATATTGTGCTTATATGAGCGATAGAACGACAATTACTATATTTATTACACTCACTATTATCAATCTAACTCATATTATTAAACATATTATGCAGATATGATCGATAGAACGACAATTACTATACTCATTACTCTTATTATTATCAATCTAACTCATGCTATTAGCCATATTATGGTTATATGATCGATATAACGACAATTACTATACTTATTACTCTTATTATTATCAATCTAACTCATATTATTAACCATATTATGCAGATATGATCGATAGGACGACAATTACTATACTTATTACTCTTATTATTATCATTCTAACTCATATTATTAACCATATTATGCTGATATGATCGATAGAACGACAATTGCTATACTTATTATTCTTATTTTTATCAACCCAACTCATATTATTCGCCATATTATGCTTAAATTATCGATAGAACGACAACTACTATACTTATTACTCTTATTATTATGAATCTGACTCATATTATTAGCCATATTATGCTTATATGATCGATAGAACTACAATTGCTATACTCATTGCTCTTATTATTATCAATCCAACTCATATTATTACCCATATTATGCTGATATGATCGATAGAACGACATTCACTATACTTATTACACTCACTATTATCAATCTAACTCATATTATTAGCCATATTATGCTTATATGATCGATAGAACGACAATTACTATACTTATTACACTTATTATTATCAATCTAACTCATATTATTAGCCATATTATGCTTATATGATCGATAGAACGACAATAACTATACTTATTACTCTTATTATTATCAATCTAACTCATATTATTAGCCATATTGTGCTTATATGAGCGATAGAACGACAATTACTATACTTATTACTGTTATTATTATCAATCTAACTCATATTATTAGCCATATTATGCTTAAATGATCGACAGAACTACAATTACTATACTCATTACTCTTATTATTATCAATCTAACTCATATTATTAGCCATATTATGCTTATATGATCGATAGAACGAGAATTACTATACTCACTACTCTTAGTATTATCAATCTAACTCATATTATTAGCCATATTATGCTTATATGATCGATAGAACGACAATTACTATACATATTACTCTTATTATTATCAATCTAACTCATATTATTAGCCATTTTATGCTTATATGATCGATAGAACGAGAATTACTATACTCACTACTCTTAGTTTTATCAATCTAACTCATATTATTAGGCATATTATGCTTATATGATCGATAGAACGACAATTACTATACTTATTACTGTTATTATTATCAATCTGACTCATATTATTAGCCATATTATGCTTAAATGATCGATAGAACGACAATTACTATACTTATTACTCTTATTATTATCAATCTAACTCATATTATTAGCCATATTATGCTGATATGATCGATAGAACGACATTCACTATACTTATTACACTCACCATTATCAATCTAACTCATATTATTAACCATATTATGCAGATATGATCGATAGAACGACAATTACTATACTCATTACTCTTATTATTATCAATCTAACTCATGCTATTAGCCATATTATGGTTATATGATCGATATAACGACAATTACTATACTTATTACTCTTATTATTATCAATCTAACTCATATTATTAACCATATTATGCAGATATGATCGATAGGACGACAATTACTATACTTATTACTCTTATTATTATCATTCTAACTCATATTATTAACCATATTATGCTGATATGATCGATAGAACGACAATTGCTATACTTATTATTCTTATTTTTATCAACCCAACTCATATTATTCGCCATATTATGCTTAAATTATCGATAGAACGACAACTACTATACTTATTACTCTTATTATTATGAATCTGACTCATATTATTAGCCATATTATGCTTATATGATCGATAGAACTACAATTGCTATACTCATTGCTCTTATTATTATCAATCCAACTCATATTATTACCCATATTATGCTGATATGATCGATAGAACGACATTCACTATACTTATTACACTCACTATTATCAATCTAACTCATATTATTAGCCATATTATGCTTATATGATCGATAGAACGACAATTACTATACTTATTACACTTATTATTATCAATCTAACTCATATTATTAGCCATATTATGCTTATATGATCGATAGAACGACAATAACTATACTTATTACTCTTATTATTATCAATCTAACTCATATTATTAGCCATATTGTGCTTATATGAGCGATAGAACGACAATTACTATACTTATTACTGTTATTATTATCAATCTAACTCATATTATTAGCCATATTATGCTTAAATGATCGACAGAACTACAATTACTATACTCATTACTCTTATTATTATCAATCTAACTCATATTATTAGCCATATTATGCTTATATGATCGATAGAACGAGAATTACTATACTCACTACTCTTAGTATTATCAATCTAACTCATATTATTAGCCATATTATGCTTATATGATCGATAGAACGACAATTACTATACTTATTACTCTTATTATTATCAATCTAACTCATATTATTAGCCATTTTATGCTTATATGATCGATAGAACGAGAATTACTATACTCACTACTCTTAGTTTTATCAATCTAACTCATATTATTAGGCATATTATGCTTATATGATCGATAGAACGACAATTACTATACTTATTACTGTTATTATTATCAATCTGACTCATATTATTAGCCATATTATGCTTAAATGATCGATAGAACGACAATTACTATACTTATTACTCTTATTATTATCAATCTAACTCATATTATTAGCCATATTATGCTGATATGATCGATAGAACGACATTCACTATACTTATTACACTCACCATTATCAATCTAACTCATATTATTAACCATATTATGCAGATATGATCGATAGAACGACAATTACTATACTTATTACTCTTATTATTATCATTCTAACTCATATTATTAACCATATTATGCAGATATGATCGATAGAACTACAATTACTATACTCATTACTCTTATTATTATCAATCTAACTCATATTATTAGCCATATTATGCTTATATGATCGATAGAACGACAATTACTATACTCACTCCTCTTAGTATTATCAATCTAACTCATATTATTAGCCATATTATGCTTATATGATCGAGAGAACGACAATTACTGTACTTATTACCCTTATTATTATCAATCTAACTCATATTATTAGCCATATTATGCTTATATGATCGATAGAATGAGAATTACTATACTCACTACTCTTAGTATTATCACTCTAACTCATATTATTAGCCACATTATGCTAATATGATCGATAGAACGACAATTACTATACTCACTCCTCTTAGTATTATCAATCTAACTCATATTATTAACCATATTGTGCTTATATGAGCGATAGAACGACAATTACTATATTTATTACACTCACTATTATCAATCTAACTCATATTATTAACCATATTATGCGGATATGATCGATAGAACGACAATTACTATACTCATTACTCTTATTATTATCAATCTAACTCATATTATTAGCCATATTGTGCTTATATGAGCGATAGAACGACAATTACTATATTTATTACACTCACTATTATCAATCTAACTCATATTATTAACCATATTATGCAGATATGATCGATAGAACGACAATTACTATACTTAATACTCTTATTATTATCAATCTAACTTATATTATTAGCCATATTGTGCTTATATGATCGGTAGAACGACAAATACTATACTTAATACTCTTATTATTATCAATCTAACTCATTTTATTAACCATATTATGCTAATATGATCGACAGAACGACAATTACTATACTTATTACACTCACTATTATCAATCTAACTCATATTATTAACCATATTATGCAGATATGATCGATAGCACGACATTTACTATACTTATTACTCTTGTTATTATCAACCTAACTCATATTATTAGCCATATTATGCTTATATGATCGATAGAACGACAATTACTATACTTATTATTCTTATTTTTATCAACCCAACTCATATTATTCGCCATATTATGCTTAAATGATCGATAGAACGACAATTACTATACTTATTACTCTTATTATTATGAATCTAACTCATATTATTAGCCATATTGTGCTTATATGAGCGATAGAACGACAATTACTATATTTATTACACTCACTGTTATCAATCTAACTCATATTATTAACCATATTATGCAGATATGATCGATAGAACGACAATTACTATACTCATTACTCTTATTCTT
This sequence comes from Megachile rotundata, assembly GCF_050947335.1. NCBI lineage: Eukaryota > Metazoa > Arthropoda > Insecta > Hymenoptera > Megachilidae > Megachile > Megachile rotundata. Next base: position 38,897 of record NW_027473990.1, on the reverse strand, counting down.
ATCAATCTAACTCATATTATTAGCCCTATTATGCTTATATGATCTATAGAACGACAATTACTATACTTATTACTCTTATTATTATCAATCTAACTCATATTATTAGCCATATTGTGCTTATATGAGCGATAGAACGACAATTACTATATTTATTGCACTCACTATTATCAATCTAACTCACATGATAAGCCATATTATGCTTATATGATCGATAGTACGACAATTACTATACTCATTACTCTTATTGTTGTCAATCTAACTCATATTATTAACCATATTATGCAGATATGATCGATAGAACGACAATTACTATACTTATTACACTTATTGTTACCAATCTAACTCATATTATTAGCCATATTATGCTTATATGATCGATAGTACGACAATTACTATACTCATTGCTCTTATTATTATCAATCTAATTCATATTATTAACCATATTATGCAATTATGATCGATAGAACGACAATCACTATACTTATTACACTTATTATTATCAATCTAAGTCATAATATTAGCCATATTATGCTTATATGATCGATAGAACGACAATTACTATACTTATTACTCTTATTATTATCAATCTAACTCATATTATTAACCATATTATGCAGATATGATCGATAGAACGACAATTACTATACTTATTACTCTTATTATTATCAATCTAACTCATATTATTAGCCATATTATGCTTATATGATCGATAGAACGACAATTACTATACTTATTACTCTTATTATTATGAATCTGACTCATATTATTAGCCACATTATGCTTATATGATCGATAGAACTACAATTACTATACTCATTACTCTTATTATTATCAATCCAACTCATATTATTACCCATATTATGCTGATATGATCGATAGAACGACATTCACTATACTTATTACACTCACCATTATCAATCTAACTCATATTATTAACCATATTATACAGATATGATCGATAGAACGACAATTACTATACTTATTACTCTTATTATTGTCATTCTAACTCATATTATTAACCATATTATGCAGTTATGATCGATAGAACTACAATTACTATACTCATTACTCTTATTATTATCAATCTAACTCATATTATTAGCCATATTATGCTTATATGATCGATAGAACGACAATTACTATACTCACTCCTCTTAGTATTATCAATCTAACTCATATTATTAGCCATATTATGCTTATATGATCGAGAGAACGACAATTACTATACTTATTACCCTTATTATTATCAATCTAACTCATATTATTAGCCATATTATGCTTATATGATCGATAGAATGAGAATTACTATACTCACTACTTTTAGTATTATCACTCTAACTCATATTATTAGCCATATTATGCTTATATGATCGATAGAACGACAATTACTATACTTATTACTCTTATTATTATGAATCTAACTCATATTATTAGCCATATTATGCTGATATGATCGATAGAACGACATTCACTATACTTATTACACTCACTATTATCAATCTAACTCATATTATTAACCATATTATGCATATATGATCGATAGAACGACAATTACTATACTTATTACTCTTATTATTATCAATCTAACTCATATTATTAACCATATTGTGCTTATATGAGCGATAGAACGACAATTACTATATTTATTACACTCACTATTATCAATCTAACTCATATTATTAACCATATTATGCAGATATGATCGATAGAATGACAATTACTATACTCATTACTCTTATTATTATCAATCTATCTCATGCTATTAGCCATATTATGGTTATATGATCGATATAACGACAATTACTATACTTATTACTCTTATTATTATCAATCTAACTCATATTATTAACCATATTATGCAGATATGATCGATAGAACGACAATTACTATACTTATTACTCTTATTATTATAAATCTAACTCATATTATTAGCCATATTATGCTTATATGATCGATAGAACGACAATTACTATACTTATTACTCTTATTATTATGAATCTGACTCATATTATTAGCCACATTATGCTTATATGATCGATAGAACTACTATTACTATACTCATTACTCTTATTATTATCAATCCAACTCATATTATTACCCATATTATGCTGATATGATCGATAGAACGACATTCACTATACTTATTACACTCACCATTATCAATCTAACTCATATTATTAACCATATTATGCAGATATGATCGATAGAACGACAATTACTATACTTATTACTCTTATTATTATCATTCTAACTCATATTATTAACCATATTATGCAGATATGATCGATAGAACTACAATTACTATACTCATTACTCTTATTATTATCAATCTAACTCATATTATTAGCCATAATATGCTTACATGATCGATAGAACGACAATTACTATACTCACTCCTCTTAGTATTATCAATCTAACTCATATTATTAACCATATTGTGCTTATATGAGCGATAGAACGACAATTACTATATTTATTACACTCACTATTATCAATCTAACTCATATTATTAACCATATTATGCGGATATGATCGATAGAACGACAATTACTATACTCATTACTCTTATTATTATCAATCTAACTCATATTATTAGCCATATTGTGCTTATATGAGCGATCGAACGACAAATACTATACTTAATACTCTTATTATTATCAATCTAACTCATTTTATTAACCATATTATGCTAATATGATCGACAGAACGACAATTACTATACTTATTACACTCACTATTATCAATCTAACTCATATTATTAACCATATTATGCAGATATGATCGATAGCACGACATTTACTATACTTATTACTCTTGTTATTATCAACCTAACTCATATTATTAGCCATATTATGCTTATATGATCGATAGAACGACAATTACTATACTTATTATTCTTATTTTTATCAACCCAACTCATATTATTCGCTATATTATGCTTAAATGATCGATAGAACGACAATTACTATACTTATTACTCTTATTATTATGAATCTAACTCATATTATTAGCCATATTGGGCTTATATGAGCGATAGAACGACAATTACTATATTTATTACACTCACTGTTATCAATCTAACTCATATTATTAACCATATTATGCAGATATGATCGATAGAACGACAATTACTATACTCATTACTCTTATTATTATCAATCTAACTCATGCTATTAGCCATATTATGGTTATATGATCGATATAACGACAATTACTATACTTATTATTCTTATTTTTATCAACCCAACTCATATTATTAGCCATATTATGCTTATATGATCGATAGAACTACAATTACTATACTCATTACTCTTATTATTATCAATCCAACTCATATTACTACCCATATTATGCTGATATGATCGATAGAACGACATTCACTATACTTATTACACTCACTATTATAAATCTAACTCATATTATTAACCATATTATGCAGATATGATCGATAGAACGACAATTACTATACTTATTACACTTATTATTACCAATCTAACTCATATTATTAGCCATATTATGCTTATATGATCGATAGAACGACAATTACGATACTTATTACTCTTATTATTATGAATCTGACTCATATTATTAGCCACATTATGCTTATATGATCGATAGAACTACAATTACTATACTCATTACTCTTATTATTATCAATCCAACTCATATTATTACCCATATTATGCTGATATGATCGATAGAACGACATTCACTATACTTATTACACTCACCATTATCAATCTAACTCATATTATTAACCATATTATGCAGATATGATCGATAGAACGACAATTACTATACTTATTACTCTTATTATTATCATTCTAACTCATATTATTGACCATATTATGCAGATATGATCGATAGAACTACAATTACTATACTCATTACTCTTATTATTATCAATCTAACTCATATTATTAGCCATATTATGCTTATATGATCGATAGAACGACAATTACTATACTCACTCCTCTTAGTATTATCAATCTAACTCATATTATTAGCCATATTATGCTTATATGATCGAGAGAACGACAATTACTATACTTATTACCCTTATTATTATCAATCTAACTCATATTATTAGCCATATTATGCTTATATGATCGATAGAATGAGAATTACTATACTCACTACTCTTAGTATTATCACTCTAACTCATATTATTAGCCATATTATGCTTATATGATCGATAGAACGACAATTACTATACTTATTACTCTTATTATTATGAATCTAACTCATATTATTAGCCATATTATGCTGATATGATCGATAGAACGACATTCACTATACTTATTACACTCACTATTATAAATCTAACTCATATTATTAACCATATTATGCAGATATGATCGATAGAACGACAATTACTATACTTATTACACTTATTATTACCAATCTAACTCATATTATTAGCCATATTATGCTTATATGATCGATAGTACGACAATTACTATACTCATTGCTCTTATTATTATCAATCTAATTCATATTATTAACCATATTATGCAATTATGATCGATAGAACGACAATTACTATACTTATTACACTTATTATTATCAATCTAAGTCATATTATTAGCCATTTTATGCTTATATGATCGATAGAACGACAATTACTATACTTATTACTCTTATTATTATCAATCTAACTCATATTATTAACCATATTATGCAGATATGATCGATAGAACGACAATTACTATACTTATTACTCTTATTATTATCAATCTAACTCATATTATTAGCCATATTATGCTTATATGATCGATAGAACTACAATTACTATACTCATTACTCTTATTATTATCAATCCAACTCATATTATTACCCATATTATGCTGATATGATCGATAGCACGACATTTACTATACTTATTACTCTTATTATTACCAATCTAACTCATATTATTAGCCATATTGTGCTTATATGATCGATAGAACGACAATTACTATACTTATTACTCTTATTATTATAAATCTAACTCATATTATTAGCCATATTATGCTTATATGATCGATAGAACGACAATTACTATACTTATTACTCTTATTATTATGAATCTGACTCATTTTATTAACCATATTATGCTAATATGATCGACAGAACGACAATTACTATACTTATTACACTCACTATTATCAATCTAACTCATATTATAACCATATTATGCAGATATGATCGATAGAACGACAATTACTATACTTATTACTCTTATTATTATCATTCTAACTCATATTATTAACCATATTATGCTTATATGATCGATAGAACGACAATTACTATATTTATTACACTCACTATTATCAATCTAACTCATATTATTAACCATATTATGCAGATATGATCGATAGAACGACAATTACTATACTTATTACACTTATTATTATCAATCTAACTCATATTATTAGCCCTATTATGCTTATATGATCTATAGAACGACAATTACTATACTTATTACTCTTATTATTATCAATCTAACTCATATTATTAGCCATATTGTGCTTATATGAGCGATAGAACGACAATTACTATATTTATTGCACTCACTATTATCAATCTAACTCACATGATAAGCCATATTATGCTTATATGATCGATAGTACGACAATTACTATACTCATTACTCTTATTGTTATCAATCTAACTCATATTATTAACCATATTATGCAGATATGATCGATAGAACGACAATTACTATACTTATTACTGTTATTATTATCAATCTAACTCATGTTATTAGCCATATTGTGCTTATATGATCGATAGAACTACAATTACTATACTCATTACTCTTATTATTATCAATCCTACTCATATTATTACCCATATTATGCTGATATGATCGATAGAACGACAATTACTATACTTATTATTCTTATTTTTATCAACCCAACTCATATTATTCGCCATATTATGCTTAAATGATCGATAGAACGACAATTACTATACTTATTACTCTTATTATTATGAATCTAACTCATATTATTAGCCATATTGTGCTTATATGAGCGATAGAACGACAATTACTATATTTATTACACTCACTGTTATCAATCTAACTCATATTATTAACCATATTATGCAGATATGATCGATAGAACGACAATTACTATACTCATTACTCTTATTATTATCAATCTAACTCATGCTATTAGCCATATTATGGTTATATGATCGATATAACGACAATTACTATACTTATTATTCTTATTTTTATCAACACAACTCATATTATTAGCCATATTATGCTTATATGATCGATAGAACTGCAATTACTATACTCATTACTCTTATTATTATCAATCCAACTCATATTATTACCCATATTATGCTGATATGATCGATAGAACGACATTCACTATACTTATTACACTCACTATTATAAATCTAACTCATATTATTAACCATATTATGCCGATATGATCGATAGAACGAGAATTACTATACTCATTACTCTTATTATTATCAATCTAACTTATATTATTAGCCATATTGTGCTTATATGATCGATAGAACGACAAATACTATACTTATTACTCTTATTATTATCAATCTAACTCATTTTATTAACCATATTATGCTAATATGATCGACAGAACGACAAATACTATACTTATTACACTCACTATTATCAATCTAACTCATATTATTAACCATATTATGCAGATATGATCGATAGAACGACAATTACTATACTTATTACTCTTATTATTATCATTCTATCTCATATTATTAACCATATTATGCAGATATGATCGATAGAACTACAATTACTATACTCATTACTCTTATTATTATCAATCTAACTCATATTATTAGCCATATTATGCTTATATTATCGATAGAACGACAATTACTATACTCACTCCTCTTAGTATTATCAATCTAACTCATATTATTAGCCATATTATGCTTATATGATCGATAGAATGAGAATTACTATACTCACTACTCTTAGTATTATCACTCTAACTCATATTATTAGCCATATTGTGCTTATATGATCGATAGAACGACAGTTACTATACTTATTACTCTCATTATTATCAATCAAACTCATATTATTAACCATATTAGGCAGATATGATCGATAGAACTACAATTACTATACTCATTACTCCTATTATTATCAATCTAACTCATATTATTAGCCATATTATGCTAATATGATCGATAGAACGACAATTACTATACTCACTCCTCTTAGTATTATCAATCTAACTCATATTATTAACCATATTGCGCTTATATGAGCGATAGAACGACAATTACTATATTTATTACACTCACTATTATCAATCTAACTCATATTATTAACCATATTATGCAGATATGATCGATAGAACGACAATTACTATACTTATGACTCTTATTATTATCAATCTAACTTATATTATTAGCCATATTGTGCTTATATGATCGATAGAACGACAAATACTATACTTAATACTCTTATTATTATCAATCTAACTCATTTTATTAACCATATTATGCTAATATGATCGACAGAACGACAATTACTATACTTATTACACTCACTATTATCAATCTAACTCATATTATTAACCATATTATGCAGATATGATCGATAGCACGACATTTACTATACTTATTACTCTTGTTATTATCAACCTAACTCATATTATTAGCCATATTATGCTTATATGATCGATAGAACGACAATTACTATACTTATTATTCTTATTTTTATCAACCCAACTCATATTATTCGCCATATTATGCTTAAATGATCGATAGAACGACAATTACTATACTTATTACTCTTATTATTATGAATCTAACTCATATTATTAGCCATATTGTGCTTATATGAGCGATAGAACGACAATTACTATATTTATTACACTCACTGTTATCAATCTAACTCATATTATTAACCATATTATGCAGATATGATCGATAGAACGGCAATTACTATACTCATTACTCTTATTATTATCAATCTAACTCATGCTATTAGCCATATTATGGTTATATGATCGATATAACGACAATTACTATACTTATTATTCTTATTTTTATCAACCCAACTCATATTATTAGCCATATTATGCTTATATGATCGATAGAACTCCAATACTATACTCATTACTCTTATTATTATCAATCCAACTCATATTATTACCCATATTATGCTGATATGATCGATAGAACGACATTCACTATACTTATTACACTCACTATTATAAATCTAACTCATATTATTAACCATATTATGCAGATATGATCGATAGAACGACAATTACTATACTTATTACACTTATTATTATCAATCTAACTCATATTATTAGCCCTATTATGCTTATATGATCTATAGAACGACAATTACTATATTTATTACACTCACTATTATCAATCTAACTCATATTATTAACCATATTATGCAGATATGATCGATAGAACGACAATTACTATACTTATTACACTTATTATTATCAATCTAACTCATATTATTAGCCCTATTATGCATATATGATCTATAGAACGACAATTACTATACTTATTACACTTATTATTATCAATCTAAGTCATATTATTAGCCATATTATGCTTATATGATCGATAGAACGACAATTACTATACTTATTACTCTTATTATTATCAATCTAACTCATATTATTAGCCATATTGTGCTTATATGAGCGATAGAACGACAATTACTATATTTATTGCACTCACTATTATCAATCTAACTCACATGATAAGCCATATTATGCTTATATGATCGATAGTACGACAATTACTATACTCATTACTCTTATTGTTATCAATCTAACTCATATTATTAACCATATTATGCAGATATGATCGATAGAACGACAATTACTATACTTATTACTGTTATTATTATCAATCTAACTCATATTATTAGCCATATTGTGCTTATATGATCGATAGAATGACAATTACTATACTTATTACTCTTATTATTGTAAATCTAACTCATATTATTAGCCATATTATGCTTATATGATCGATAGAACGACAATTACTATACTTATTACACTTATTATTATCAATCTAAGTCATATTATTAGCCATATTATGCTTATATGATCGATAGAACGACAATTACTATACTTATTACTCTTATTATTATCAATCTAACTCATATTATTAGCCATATTGTGCTTATATGAGCGATAGAACGACAATTACTATATTTATTACACTCACTATTATCAATCTAACTCATATTATTAACCATATTATGCCGATATGATCGATAGAACGACAATTACTATACTCATTACTCTTATTATTATCAATCTAACTCATGCTATTAGCCATATTATGGTTATATGACCGATATAACGACAATTACTATACTTATTACTCTTATTATTATCAATCTAACTCATATTATTAACCATATTACGCAGATATGATCGATAGAACGACAATTACTATACTCATTACTCTTATTATTATCAATCTAACTCATGCTATTAGCCATATTATGGTTATATGATCGATATAACGACAATTACTATACTTATTATTCTTATTTTTATCAACCCAACTCATATTATTAGCCATATTATGCTTATATGATCGATAGAACTACAATTACTATACTCATTACTCTTATTATTATCAATCCAACTCATATTATTACCCATATTATGCTGATATGATCGATAGAACGACATTCACTATACTTATTACACTCACTATTATAAATCTAACTCATATTATTAACCATATTATGCAGATATGATCGATAGAACGACAATTACTATACTTATTACACTTATTATTATCAATCTAACTCATATTATTAGCCCTATTATGCTTATATGATCTATAGAACGACAATTACTATATTTATTACACTCACTATTATTAATCTAACTCATATTATTAACCATATTATGCAGATATGATCGATAGAACGACAATTACTATACTTATTACACTTATTATTATCAATCTAACTCATATTATTAGCCCTATTATGCATATATGATCTATAGAACGACAATTACTATACTTATTACACTTATTATTATCAATCTAACTCATTTTATTAACCATATTATGCTAATATGATCGACAGAACGACAATTACTATACTTATTACACTCACTATTATCAATCTAACTCCTATTATTAACCATATTATGCAGATATGATCGATAGCACGACATTTACAATACTTATTACTCTTGTTATTATCAACCTAACTCATATTATTAGCCATATTATGCTTATATGATCGATAGAATGACAATACTATACTTATTATTCTTATTTTTATCAACCCAACTCATATTATTCGCCATATTATGCTTAAATGATCGATAGAACGACAATTACTATACTTATTACTCTTATTATTATCATTCTAACTCATATTATTAACCATATTATGCTTATATGATCGATAGAACGACAATTACTATATTTATTACACTCACTATTATCAATCTAACTCATATTATTAACCATATTATGCAGATATGATCGATAGAACGACAATTACTATACTTATTACACTTATTATTATCAATCTAACTCATATTATTAGCCCTATTATGCTTATATGATCTATAGAACGACAATTACTATACTTATTACTCTTATTATTATCAATCTAACTCATATTATTAGCCATATTGTGCTTATATGAGCGATAGAACGACAATTACTATATTTATTGCACTCACTATTATCAATCTAACTCACATGATAAGCCATATTATGCTTATATGATCGATAGTACGACAATTACTATACTCATTACTCTTATTGTTATCAATCTAACTCATATTATTAACCATATTATGCAGATATGATCGATAGAACGACAATTACTATACTTATTACTGTTATTATTATCAATCTAACTCATATTATTAGCCATATTATGCTTATATGATCGATAGAACTACAATTACTATACTTATGACTCTTATTATTATCAATCTAACTTATATTATTAGCCATATTGTGCTTATATGATCGATAGAACGACAAATACTATACTTATTACTCTTATTATTATCAATCTAACTCATTTTATTAACCATATTATGCTAATATGATCGACAGAACGACAAATACTATACTTATTACACTCACTATTATCAATCTAACTCATATTATTAACCATATTATGCAGATATGATCGATAGAACGACAATTACTATACTTATTACTCTTATTATTATCATTCTATCTCATATTATTAACCATATTATGCGGATATGATCGATAGAACTACAATTACTATACTCATTACTCTTATTATTATCAATCTAACTCATATTATTAGCCATATTATGCTTATATGATCGATAGAACTACAATTACTATACTCATTACTCTTATTATTATCAATCCTACTCATATTATTACCCATATTATGCTGATATGATCGATAGAACGACAATTACTATACTTATTATTCTTATTTTTATCAACCCAACTCATATTATTCGCCATATTATGCTTAAATGATCGATAGTACGACAATTACTATACTTATTACTCTTATTATTATGAATCTAACTCATATTATTAGCCATATTGTGCTTATATGAGCGATAGAACGACAATTACTATATTTATTACACTCACTGTTATCAATCTAACTCATATTATTAACCATATTATGCAGATATGATCGATAGAACGACAATTACTATACTCATTACTCTTATTATTATCAATCTAACTCATGCTATTAGCCATATTATGGTTATATGATCGATATAACGACAATTACTATACTTATTATTCTTATTTTTATCAACACAACTCATATTATTAGCCATATTATGCTTATATGATCGATAGAACTGCAATTACTATACTCATTACTCTTATTATTATCAATCCAACTCATATTATTAGCCATATTATGCTGATATGATCTATAGAACGACATTCACTATACTTATTACACTCACTATTATAAATCTAACTCATATTATTAACCATATTATGCCGATATGATCGATAGAACGAGAATTACTATACTCATTACTCTTATTATTATCAATCTAACTCATGCTATTAGCCATATTATGGTTATATGATCGATATAACGACAATTACTATACTTATTACTCTTATTATTATCAATCTAACTCATATTATTAACCATATTATGCAGATATGATCGATAGAACGACAATTACTATACTTATGACTCTTATTATTATCAATCTAACTTATATTATTAGCCATATTGTGCTTATATGATCGATAGAACGACAAATACTATACTTATTACTCTTATTATTATCAATCTAACTCATTTTATTAACCATATTATGCTAATATGATCGACAGAACGACAAATACTATACTTATTACACTCACTATTATCAATCTAACTCATATTATTAACCATATTATGCAGATATGATCGATAGAACGACAATTACTATACTTATTACTCTTATTATTATCATTCTATCTCATATTATTAACCATATTATGCAGATATGAGCGATAGAACTACAATTACTATACTCATTACTCTTATTATTATCAATCTAACTCATATTATTAGCCATATTATGCTTATATTATCGATAGAACGACAATTACTATACTCACTCCTCTTAGTATTATCAATCTAACTCATATTATTAGCCATATTATGCTTATATGATCGAGAGAACGACAATTACTACACTTATTACCCTTATTATTATCAATCTAACTCATATTATTAGCCATATTATGCTTATATGATCGATAGAATGAGAATTACTATACTCACTACTCTTAGTATTATCACTCTAACTCATATTATTAGCCATATTATGCTTATATGATCGATAGAACGACAGATACTATACTTATTACTCTCATTATTATCAATCTAACTCATATTATTAGCCATATTATGCTTATATGATCGATAGAACGAGAATTACTATACTCACTACTCTTAGTGTTATCAATCTAACTCATATTATTAGCCATATTATGCTTATATTGTCGATAGAACGACAATTACTATACTTATTACTGTTATTATTATCAATCTAACTCATATTATTAGCCATATTATGCTTATATGATCGATAGAACGACAAATACTATACTTATTACTCTTATTATTATCAATCTAACTCATATTATTAACCATATTATGCAGATATGATCGATAGAACTACAATCACTATACTCATTTCTCTTATTTTTATCAATCTAACTCATATTATTAGCCATATTATGCTTAAATGATCGATAGAACTACAATTACTATACTCATTACTCTTATTATTATCAATCCTACTCATATTATTACCCATATTATGCTGATATGATCGATAGAACGACATTCACTATACTTATTACACTCACTATTATCAATCTAACTCATATTAATAACCATATTATGCATATATGATCGATAGAACGACAATTACTATACTTATTACTCTTATTATTATCAATCTAACTCATATTATTAACCATATTGTGCTTATATGAGCGATAGAACGACAATTACTATATTTATTACACTCACTATTATCAATCTAACTCATATTATTAAACATATTATGCAGATATGATCGATAGAACGACAATTACTATACTCATTACTCTTATTATTATCAATCTAACTCATGCTATTAGCCATATTATGGTTATATGACCGATATAACGACAATTACTATACTTATTACTCTTATTATTATCAATCTAACTCATATTATTAACCATATTATGCTGATATGATCGATAGAACGACAATTGCTATACTTATTATTTTTATTTTTATCAACCCAACTCATATTATTCGCCATATTATGCTTAAATTATCGATAGAACGACAACTACTATACTTATTACTCTTATTATTATGAATCTGACTCATATTATTAGCCATATTATGCTTATATGATCGATAGAACTACAATTGCTATACTCATTGCTCTTATTATTATCAATCCAACTCATATTATTACCCATATTATGCTGATATGATCGATAGAACGACATTCACTATACTTATTACACTCACTATTATCAATCTAACTCATATTATTAGCCATATTATGCTTATATGATCGATAGAACGACAATTACTATACTTATTACACTTATTATTATCAATCTAACTCATATTATTAGCCATATTATGCTTATATGATCGATAGAACGACAATAACTATACTTATTACTCTTATTATTATCAATCTAACTCATATTATTAGCCATATTGTGCTTATATGAGCGATAGAACGACAATTACTATACTTATTACTGTTATTATTATCAATCTAACTCATATTATTAGCCATATTATGCTTAAATGATCGACAGAACTACAATTACTATACTCATTACTCTTATTATTATCAATCTAACTCATATTATTAGCCATATTATGCTTATATGATCGATAGAACGAGAATTACTATACTCACTACTCTTAGTATTATCAATCTACCTCATATTATTAGCCATATTATGCTTATATGATCGATAGAACGACAATTACTATACTTATTACTCTTATTATTATCAATCTAACTCATATTATTAGCCATTTTATGCTTATATGATCGATAGAACGAGAATTACTATACTCACTACTCTTAGTTTTATCAATCTAACTCATATTATTAGGCATATTATGCTTATATTATCGATAGAACGACAATTACTATACTTATTACTGTTATTATTATCAATCTGACTCATATTATTAGCCATATTATGCTTAAATGATCGATAGAACGACAATTACTATACTTATTACTCTTATTATTATCAATCTAACTCATATTATTAGCCATATTATGCTGATATGATCGATAGAACGACATTCACTATACTTATTACACTCACCATTATCAATCTAACTCATATTATTAACCATATTATGCAGATATGATCGATAGAACGACAATTACTATACTTATTACTCTTATTATTATCATTCTAACTCATGTTATTAACCATATTATGCAGATATGATCGATAGAACTACAATTACTATACTCATTACTCTTATTATTATCAATCTAACTCATATTATTAGCCATATTATGCTTATATGATCGATAGAACGACAATTACTATACTCACTCCTCTTAGTATTATCAATCTAACTGATATTATTAGCCATATTATGCTTATATGATCGAGAGAACGACAATTACTGTACTTATTACCCTTATTATTATCAATCTAACTCATATTATTAGCCATATTATGCTTATATGATCGATAGAATGAGAATTACTATACTCACTACTCTTAGTATTATCACTCTAACTCATATTATTAGCCACATTATGCTAATATGATCGATAGAACGACAATTACTATACTCACTCCTCTTAGTATTATCAATCTAACTCATATTATTAACCATATTGTGCTTATATGAGCGATAGAACGACAATTACTATATTTATTACACTCACTATTATCAATCTAACTCATATTATTAACCATATTATGCGGATATGATCGATAGAACGACAATTACTATACTCATTACTCTTATTATTATCAATCTAACTCATATTATTAGCCATATTGTGCTTATATGAGCGATAGAACGACAATTACTATATTTATTACACTCACTATTATCAATCTAACTCATATTATTAACCATATTATGCAGATATGATCGATAGAACGACAATTACTATACTTAATACTCTTATTATTATCAATCTAACTTATATTATTAGCCATATTGTGCTTATATGATCGATAGAACGACAAATACTATACTTAATACTCTTATTATTATCAATCTAACTCATTTTATTAACCATATTATGCTAATATGATCGACAGAACGACAATTACTATACTTATTACACTCACTATTATCAATCTAACTCATATTATTAACCATATTATGCAGATATGATCGATAGCACGACATTTACTATACTTATTACTCTTGTTATTATCAACCTAACTCATATTATTAGCCATATTATGCTTATATGATCGATAGTACGACAATTACTATACTCATTGCTCTTATTATTATCAATCTAATTCATATTATTAACCATATTATGCAATTATGATCGATAGAACGACAATTACTATACTTATTACACTTATTATTATCAATCTAAGTCATATTATTAGCCATTTTATGCTTATATGATCGATAGAACGACAATTACTATACTTATTACTCTTATTATTATCAATCTAACTCATATTATTAACCATATTATGCAGATATGATCGATAGAACGACAATTACTATACTTATTACTCTTATTATTATCAATCTAACTCATATTATTAGCCATATTATGCTTATATGATCGATAGAACTACAATTACTATACTCATTACTCTTATTATTATCAATCCAACTCATATTATTACCCATATTATGCTGATATGATCGATAGCACGACATTTACAATACTTATTACTCTTATTATTACCAATCTAACTCATATTATTAGCCATATTGTGCTTATATGATCGATAGAACGACAATTACTATACTTATTACTCTTATTATTATAAATCTAACTCATATTATTAGCCATATTATGCTTATATGATCGATAGAACGACAATTACTATACTTATTACTCTTATTATTATGAATCTGACTCATTTTATTAACCATATTATGCTAATATGATCGACAGAACGACAATTACTATACTTATTACACTCACTATTATCAATCTAACTCATATTATAACCATATTATGCAGATATGATCGATAGAACGACAATTACTATACTTATTACTCTTATTATTATCATTCTAACTCATATTATTAACCATATTATGCTTATATGATCGATAGAACGACAATTACTATATTTATTACACTCACTATTATCAATCTAACTCATATTATTAACCATATTATGCAGATATGATCGATAGAACGACAATTACTATACTTATTACACTTATTATTATCAATCTAACTCATATTATTAGCCCTATTATGCTTATATGATCTATAGAACGACAATTACTATACTTATTACTCTTATTATTATCAATCTAACTCATATTATTAGCCATATTGTGCTTATATGAGCGATAGAACGACAATTACTATATTTATTGCACTCACTATTATCAATCTAACTCACATGATAAGCCATATTATGCTTATATGATCGATAGTACGACAATTACTATACTCATTACTCTTATTGTTATCAATCTAACTCATATTATTAACCATATTATGCAGATATGATCGATAGAACGACAATTACTATACTTATTACTGTTATTATTATCAATCTAACTCATATTATTAGCCATATTGTGCTTATATGATCGATAGAACTACAATTACTATACTCATTACTCTTATTATTATCAATCCTACTCATATTATTACCCATATTATGCTGATATGATCGATAGAACGACAATTACTATACTTATTATTCTTATTTTTATCAACCCAACTCATATTATTCGCCATATTATGCTTAAATGATCGATAGAACGACAATTACTATACTTATTACTCTTATTATTATGAATCTAACTCATATTATTAGCCATATTGTGCTTATATGAGCGATAGAACGACAATTACTATATTTATTACACTCACTGTTATCAATCTAACTCATATTATTAACCATATTATGCAGATATGATCGATAGAACGACAATTACTATACTCATTACTCTTATTATTATCAATCTAACTCATGCTATTAGCCATATTATGGTTATATGATCGATATAACGACAATTACTATACTTATTATTCTTATTTTTATCAACACAACTCATATTATTAGCCATATTATGCTTATATGATCGATAGAACTGCAATTACTATACTCATTACTCTTATTATTATCAATCCAACTCATATTATTACCCATATTATGCTGATATGATCGATAGAACGACATTCACTATACTTATTACACTCACTATTATAAATCTAACTCATATTATTAACCATATTATGCCGATATGATCGATAGAACGAGAATTACTATACTCATTACTCTTATTATTATCAATCTAACTCATGCTATTAGCCATATTATGGTTATATGATCGATATAACGACAATTACTATACTTATTACTCTTATTATTATCAATCTAACTCATATTATTAACCATATTATGCAGATATGATCGATAGAACGACAATTACTATACTTATGACTCTTATTATTATCAATCTAACTTATATTATTAGCCATATTGTGCTTATATGATCGATAGAACGACAAATACTATACTTATTGCTCTTATTATTATCAATCTAACTCATTTTATTAACCATATTATGCTAATATGATCGACAGAACGACAAATACTATACTTATTACACTCACTATTATCAATCTAACTCATATTATTAACCATATTATGCAGATATGATCGATAGAACGACAATTACTATACTTATTACTCTTATTATTATCATTCTATCTCATATTATTAACCATATTATGCAGATATGATCGATAGAACTACAATTACTATACTCATTACTCTTATTATTATCAATCTAACTCATATTATTAGCCATATTATGCTTATATTATCGATAGAACGACAATTACTATACTCACTCCTCTTAGTATTATCAATCTAACTCATATTATTAGCCATATTATGCTTATATGATCGATAGAATGAGAATTACTATACTCACTACTCTTAGTATTATCACTCTAACTCATATTATTAGCCATATTATGCTTATATGATCGATAGAACGACAGTTACTATACTTATTACTCTCATTATTATCAATCTAACTCATATTATTAACCATATTATGCAGATATGATCGATAGAACTACAATTACTATACTCATTACTCCTATTATTATCAATCTAACTCATATTATTAGCCATATTATGCTAATATGATCGATAGAACGACAATTACTATACTCACTCCTCTTAGTATTATCAATCTAACTCATATTATTAACCATATTGCGCTTATATGAGCGATAGAACGACAATTACTATATTTATTACACTCACTATTATCAATCTAACTCATATTATTAACCATATTATGCAGATATGATCGATAGAACGACAATTACTATACTTATGACTCTTATTATTATCAATCTAACTTATATTATTAGCCATATTGTGCTTATATGATCGATAGAACGACAAATACTATACTTAATACTCTTATTATTATCAATCTAACTCATTTTATTAACCATATTATGCTAATATGATCGACAGAACGACAATTACTATACTTATTACACTCACTATTATCAATCTAACTCATATTATTAACCATATTATGCAGATATGATCGATAGCACGACATTTACTATACTTATTACTCTTGTTATTATCAACCTAACTCATATTATTAGCCATATTATGCTTATATGATCGATAGAACGACAATTACTATACTTATTATTCTTATTTTTATCAACCCAACTCATATTATTCGCCATATTATGCTTAAATGATCGATAGAACGACAATTACTATACTTATTACTCTTATTATTATGAATCTAACTCATATTATTAGCCATATTGTGCTTATATGAGCGATAGAACGACAATTACTATATTTATTACACTCACTGTTATCAATCTAACTCATATTATTAACCATATTATGCAGATATGATCGATAGAACGACAATTACTATACTCATTACTCTTATTATTATCAATCTAACTCATGCTATTAGCCATATTATGGTTATATGATCGATATAACGACAATTACTATACTTATTATTCTTATTTTTATCAACCCAACTCATATTATTAGCCATATTATGCTTATATGATCGATAGAACTACAATTACTATACTCATTACTCTTATTATTATCAATCCAACTCATATTATTACCCATATTATGCTGATATGATCGATAGAACGACATTCACTATACTTATTACACTCACTATTATAAATCTAACTCATATTATTAACCATATTATGCAGATATGATCGATAGAACGACAATTACTATACTTATTACACTTATTATTATCAATCTAACTCATATTATTAGCCCTATTATGCTTATATGATCTATAGAACGACAATTACTATATTTATTACACTCACTATTATCAATCTAACTCATATTATTAACCATATTATGCAGATATGATCGATAGAACGACAATTACTATACTTATTACACTTATTATTATCAATCTAACTCATATTATTAGCCCTATTATGCATATATGATCTATAGAACGACAATTACTATACTTATTACACTTATTATTATCAATCTAAGTCATATTATTAGCCATATTATGCTTATATGATCGATAGAACGACAATTACTATACTTATTACTCTTATTATTATCAATCTAACTCATATTATTAGCCATATTGTGCTTATATGAGCGATAGAACGACAATTACTATATTTATTGCACTCACTATTATCAATCTAACTCACATGATAAGCCATATTATGCTTATATGATCGATAGTACGACAATTACTATACTCATTACTCTTATTGTTATCAATCTAACTCATATTATTAACCATATTATGCAGATATGATCGATAGAACGACAATTACTATACTTATTACTGTTATTATTATCAATCTAACTCATATTATTAGCCATATTGTGCTTATATGATCGATAGAATGACAATTACTATACTTATTACTCTTATTATTGTAAATCTAACTCATATTATTAGCCATATTATGCTTATATGATCGATAGAACGACAATTACTATACTTATTACACTTATTATTATCAATCTAAGTCATATTATTAGCCATATTATGCTTATATGATCGATAGAACGACAATTACTATACTTATTACTCTTATTATTATCAATCTAACTCATATTATTAGCCATATTGTGCTTATATGAGCGATAGAACGACAATTACTATATTTATTACACTCACTATTATCAATCTAACTCATATTATTAACCATATTATGCCGATATGATCGATAGAACGACAATTACTATACTCATTACTCTTATTATTATCAATCTAACTCATGCTATTAGCCATATTATGGTTATATGACCGATATAACGACAATTACTATACTTATTACTCTTATTATTATCAATCTAACTCATATTATTAACCATATTATGCAGATATGATCGATAGAACGACAATTACTATACTCATTACTCTTATTATTATCAATCTAACTCATGCTATTAGCCATATTATGGTTATATGATCGATATAACGACAATTACTATACTTATTATTCTTATTTTTATCAACCCAACTCATATTATTAGCCATATTATGCTTATATGATCGATAGAACTACAATTACTATACTCATTACTCTTATTATTATCAATCCAACTCATATTATTACCCATATTATGCTGATATGATCGATAGAACGACATTCACTATACTTATTACACTCACTATTATAAATCTAACTCATATTATTAACCATATTATGCAGATATGATCGATAGAACGACAATTACTATACTTATTACACTTATTATTATCAATCTAACTCATATTATTAGCCCTATTATGCTTATATGATCTATAGAACGACAATTACTATATTTATTACACTCACTATTATTAATCTAACTCATATTATTAACCATATTATGCAGATATGATCGATAGAACGACAATTACTATACTTATTACACTTATTATTATCAATCTAACTCATATTATTAGCCCTATTATGCATATATGATCTATAGAACGACAATTACTATACTTATTACACTTATTATTATCAATCTAAGTCATGTTATTAGCCATATTATGCTTATATGATCGATAGAACGACAATTACTATACTTATTACTCTTATTATTATCAATCTAACTCATATTATTAGCCATATTGTGCTTATATGAGCGATAGAACGACAATTACTATATTTATTGCACTCACTATTATCAATCTAACTCACATGATAAGCCATATTATGCTTATATGATCGATAGTACGACAATTACTATACTCATTACTCTTATTGTTATCAATCTAACTCATATTATTAACCATATTATGCAGATATGATCGATAGAACGACAATTACTATACTTATTACTCTTATTATTATCAATCTAACTCATATTATTAGCCATATTGTGCTTATATGAGCGATAGAACGACAATTACTATATTTATTACACTCACTATTATCAATCTAACTCATATTATTAACCATATTATGCCGATATGATCGATAGAACGACAATTACTATACTCATTACTCTTATTATTATCAATCTAACTCATGCTATTAGCCATATTATGGTTATATGATCGATATAACGACAATTACTATACTTATTACTCTTATTATTATCAATCTAACTCATATTATTAACCATATTATGCAGATATGATCGATAGAACAACAATTACTATACTTATGACTCTTATTATTATCAATCTAACTTATATTATTAGCCATATTGTGCTTATATGATCGATAGAACGACAAATACTATACTTATTACTCTTATTATTATCAATCTAACTCATTTTATTAACGATATTATGCTAATATGATCGACAGAACGACAATTACTATACTTATTACACTCACTATTATCAATCTAACTCCTATTATTAACCATATTATGCAGATATGATCGATAGCACGACATTTACAATACTTATTACTCTTGTTATTATCAACCTAACTCATATTATTAGCCATATTATGCTTATATGATCGATAGAATGACAATACTATACTTATTATTCTTATTTTTATCAACCCAACTCATATTATTCGCCATATTATGCTTAAATGATCGATAGAACGACAATTACTATACTTATTACTCTTATTATTATCATTCTAACTCATATTATTAACCATATTATGCTTATATGATCGATAGAACGACAATTACTATATTTATTACACTCACTATTATCAATCTAACTCATATTATTAACCATATTATGCAGATATGATCGATAGAACGACAATTACTATACTTATTACACTTATTATTATCAATCTAACTCATATTATTAGCCCTATTATGCTTATATGATCTATAGAACGACAATTACTATACTTATTACTCTTATTATTATCAATCTAACTCATATTATTAGCCATATTGTGCTTATATGAGCGATAGAACGACAATTACTATATTTATTGCACTCACTATTATCAATCTAACTCACATGATAAGCCATATTATGCTTATATGATCGATAGTACGACAATTACTATACTCATTACTCTTATTGTTATCAATCTAACTCATATTATTAACCATATTATGCAGATATGATCGATAGAACGACAATTACTATACTTATTACTGTTATTATTATCAATCTAACTCATATTATTAGCCATATTATGCTTATATGATCGATAGAACTACAATTACTATACTTATGACTCTTATTATTATCAATCTAACTTATATTATTAGCCATATTGTGCTTATATGATCGATAGAACGACAAATACTATACTTATTACTCTTATTATTATCAATCTAACTCATTTTATTAACCATATTATGCTAATATGATCGACAGAACGACAAATACTATACTTATTACACTCACTATTATCAATCTAACTCATATTATTAACCATATTATGCAGATATGATCGATAGAACGACAATTACTATACTTATTACTCTTATTATTATCATTCTATCTCATATTATTAACCATATTATGCAGATATGATCGATAGAACTACAATTACTATACTCATTGCTCTTATTATTATCAATCTAACTCATATTATTAGCCATATTATGCTTATATGATCGATAGAACTACAATTACTATACTCATTACTCTTATTATTATCAATCCTACTCATATTATTACCCATATTATGCTGATATGATCGATAGAACGACAATTACTATACTTATTATTCTTATTTTTATCAACCCAACTCATATTATTCGCCATATTATGCTTAAATGATCGATAGAACGACAATTACTATACTTATTACTCTTATTATTATGAATCTAACTCATATTATTAGCCATATTGTGCTTATATGAGCGATAGAACGACAATTACTATATTTATTACACTCACTGTTATCAATCTAACTCATATTATTAACCATATTATGCAGATATGATCGATAGAACGACAATTACTATACTCATTACTCTTATTATTATCAATCTAACTCATGCTATTAGCCATATTATGGTTATATGATCGATATAACGACAATTACTATACTTATTATTCTTATTTTTATCAACACAACTCATATTATTAGCCATATTATGCTTATATGATCGATAGAACTGCAATTACTATACTCATTACTCTTATTATTATCAATCCAACTCATATTATTAGCCATATTATGCTGATATGATCTATAGAACGACATTCACTATACTTATTACACTCACTATTATAAATCTAACTCATATTATTAACCATATTATGCCGATATGATCGATAGAACGAGAATTACTATACTCATTACTCTTATTATTATCAATCTAACTCATGCTATTAGCCATATTATGGTTATATGATCGATATAACGACAATTACTATACTTATTACTCTTATTATTATCAATCTAACTCATATTATTAACCATATTATGCAGATATGATCGATAGAACGACAATTACTATACTTATTACTCTTATTATTATCATTCTATCTCATATTATTAACCATATTATGCAGATATGAGCGATAGAACTACAATTACTATACTCATTACTCTTATTATTATCAATCTAACTCATATTATTAGCCATATTATGCTTATATTATCGATAGAACGACAATTACTATACTCACTCCTCTTAGTATTATCAATCTAACTCATATTATAAGCCATATTATGCTTATATGATCGAGAGAACGACAATTACTACACTTATTACCCTTATTATTATCAATCTAACTCATATTATTAGCCATATTATGCTTATATGATCGATAGAATGAGAATTACTATACTCACTACTCTTAGTATTATCACTCTAACTCATATTATTAGCCATATTATGCTTATATGATCGATAGAACGACAGTTACTATACTTATTACTCTCATTATTATCAATCTAACTCATATTATTAGCCATATTATGCTTATATGATCGATAGAACGAGAATTACTATACTCACTACTCTTAGTGTTATCAATCTAACTCATATTATTAGCCATATTATGCTTATATTGTCGATAGAACGACAATTACTATACTTATTACTGTTATTATTATCAATCTAACTCATATTATTAGCCATATTATGCTTATATGATCGATAGAACGACAAATACTATACTTATTACTCTTATTATTATCAATCTAACTCATATTATTAACCATATTATGCAGATATGATCGATAGAACTACAATCACTATACTCATTACTCTTATTTTTATCAATCTAACTCATATTATTAGCCATATTATGCTTAAATGATCGATAGAACTACAATTACTATACTCATTACTCTTATTATTATCAATCCTACTCATATTATTACCCATATTATGCTGATATGATCGATAGAACGACATTCACTATACTTATTACACTCACTATTATCAATCTAACTCATATTAATAACCATATTATGCATATATGATCGATAGAACGACAATTACTATACTTATTACTCTTATTATTATCAATCTAACTCATATTATTAACCATATTGTGCTTATATGAGCGATAGAACGACAATTACTATATTTATTACACTCACTATTATCAATCTAACTCATATTATTAAACATATTATGCAGATATGATCGATAGAACGACAATTACTATACTCATTACTCTTATTATTATCAATCTAACTCATGCTATTAGCCATATTATGGTTATATGATCGATATAACGACAATTACTATACTTATTACTCTTATTATTATCAATCTAACTCATATTATTAACCATATTATGCAGATATGATCGATAGAACGACAATTACTATACTTATGACTCTTATTATTATCAATCTAACTTATATTATTAGCCATATTGTGCTTATATGATCGATAGAACGACAAATACTATACTTATTGCTCTTATTATTATCAATCTAACTCATTTTATTAACCATATTATGCTAATATGATCGACAGAACGACAAATACTATACTTATTACACTCACTATTATCAATCTAACTCATATTATTAACCATATTATGCAGATATGATCGATAGAACGACAATTACTATACTTATTACTCTTATTATTATCATTCTATCTCATATTATTAACCATATTATGCAGATATGATCGATAGAACTACAATTACTATACTCATTACTCTTATTATTATCAATCTAACTCATATTATTAGCCATATTATGCTTATATTATCGATAGAACGACAATTACTATACTCACTCCTCTTAGTATTATCAATCTAACTCATATTATTAGCCATATTATGCTTATATGATCGATAGAATGAGAATTACTATACTCACTACTCTTAGTATTATCACTCTAACTCATATTATTAGCCATATTATGCTTATATGATCGATAGAACGACAGTTACTATACTTATTACTCTCATTATTATCAATCTAACTCATATTATTAACCATATTATGCTTATATGATCGATAGAACGAGAATTACTATACTCACTACTCTTAGTATTATCAATCTAACTCATATTATTAGCCATATTATGCTTATATGATCGATAGAACGACAATTACTATACTTATTACTCTTATTATTATCAATCTAACTCATATTATTAGCCATTTTATGCTTATATGATCGATAGAACGAGAATTACTATACTCACTACTCTTAGTTTTATCAATCTAACTCATATTATTAGGCATATTATGCTTATATTATCGATAGAACGACAATTACTATACTTATTACTGTTATTATTATCAATCTGACTCATATTATTAGCCATATTATGCTTAAATGATCGATAGAACGACAATTACTATACTTATTACTCTTATTATTATCAATCTAACTCATATTATTAGCCATATTATGCTGATATGATCGATAGAACGACATTCACTATACTTATTACACTCACCATTATCAATCTAACTCATATTATTAACCATATTATGCAGATATGATCGATAGAACGACAATTACTATACTTATTACTCTTATTATTATCATTCTAACTCATGTTATTAACCATATTATGCAGATATGATCGATAGAACTACAATTACTATACTCATTACTCTTATTATTATCAATCTAACTCATATTATTAGCCATATTATGCTTATATGATCGATAGAACGACAATTACTATACTCACTCCTCTTAGTATTATCAATCTAACTCATATTATTAGCCATATTATGCTTATATGATCGAGAGAACGACAATTACTGTACTTATTACCCTTATTATTATCAATCTAACTCATATTATTAGCCATATTATGCTTATATGATCGATAGAATGAGAATTACTATACTCACTACTCTTAGTATTATCACTCTAACTCATATTATTAGCCACATTATGCTAATATGATCGATAGAACGACAATTACTATACTCACTCCTCTTAGTATTATCAATCTAACTCATATTATTAACCATATTGTGCTTATATGAGCGATAGAACGACAATTACTATATTTATTACACTCACTATTATCAATCTAACTCATATTATTAACCATATTATGCGGATATGATCGATAGAACGACAATTACTATACTCATTACTCTTATTATTATCAATCTAACTCATATTATTAGCCATATTGTGCTTATATGAGCGATAGAACGACAATTACTATATTTATTACACTCACTATTATCAATCTAACTCATATTATTAACCATATTATGCAGATATGATCGATAGAACGACAATTACTATACTTAATACTCTTATTATTATCAATCTAACTTATATTATTAGCCATATTGTGCTTATATGATCGATAGAACGACAAATACTATACTTAATACTCTTATTATTATCAATCTAACTCATTTTATTAACCATATTATGCTAATATGATCGACAGAACGACAATTACTATACTTATTACACTCACTATTATCAATCTAACTCATATTATTAACCATATTATGCAGATATGATCGATAGCACGACATTTACTATACTTATTACTCTTGTTATTATCAACCTAACTCATATTATTAGCCATATTATGCTTATATGATCGATAGAACGACAATTACTATACTTATTATTCTTATTTTTATCAACCCAACTCATATTATTCGCCATATTATGCTTAAATGATCGATAGAACGACAATTACTATACTTATTACTCTTATTATTATGAATCTAACTCATATTATTAGCCATATTGTGCTTATATGAGCGATAGAACGACAATTACTATATTTATTACACTCACTGTTATCAATCTAACTCATATTATTAACCATATTATGCAGATATGATCGATAGAACGACAATTACTATACTCATTACTCTTATTCTTATCAATCTAACTCATATTATTAGCCCTATTATGCTTATATGATCTATAGAACGACAATTACTATACTTATTACTCTTATTATTATCAATCTAACTCATATTATTAGCCATATTGTGCTTATATGAGCGATAGAACGACAATTACTATATTTATTGCACTCACTATTATCAATCTAACTCACATGATAAGCCATATTATGCTTATATGATCGATAGTACGACAATTACTATACTCATTACTCTTATTGTTGTCAATCTAACTCATATTATTAACCATATTATGCAGATATGATCGATAGAACGACAATTACTATACTTATTACACTTATTGTTACCAATCTAACTCATATTATTAGCCATATTATGCTTATATGATCGATAGTACGACAATTACTATACTCATTGCTCTTATTATTATCAATCTAATTCATATTATTAACCATATTATGCAATTATGATCGATAGAACGACAATCACTATACTTATTACACTTATTATTATCAATCTAAGTCATAATATTAGCCATATTATGCTTATATGATCGATAGAACGACAATTACTATACTTATTACTCTTATTATTATCAATCTAACTCATATTATTAACCATATTATGCAGATATGATCGATAGAACGACAATTACTATACTTATTACTCTTATTATTATCAATCTAACTCATATTATTAGCCATATTATGCTTATATGATCGATAGAACGACAATTACTATACTTATTACTCTTATTATTATGAATCTGACTCATATTATTAGCCACATTATGCTTATATGATCGATAGAACTACAATTACTATACTCATTACTCTTATTATTATCAATCTAACTCATATTATTAACCATATTATGCAGATATGATCGATAGAACGACAATTACTATACTTATTACTCTTATTATTATCATTCTATCTCATATTATTAACCATATTATGCAGATATGATCGATAGAACTACAATTACTATACTCATTACTCTTATTATTATCAATCTAACTCATATTATTAGCCATATTATGCTTATATTATCGATAGAACGACAATTACTATACTCACTCCTCTTAGTATTATCAATCTAACTCATATTATTAGCCATATTATGCTTATATGATCGATAGAATGAGAATTACTATACTCACTACTCTTAGTATTATCACTCTAACTCATATTATTAGCCATATTATGCTTATATGATCGATAGAACGACAGTTACTATACTTATTACTCTCATTATTATCAATCTAACTCATATTATTAACCATATTATGCAGATATGATCGATAGAACTACAATTACTATACTCATTACTCCTATTATTATCAATCTAACTCATATTATTAGCCATATTATGCTAATATGATCGATAGAACGACAATTACTATACTCACTCCTCTTAGTATTATCAATCTAACTCATATTATTAACCATATTGCGCTTATATGAGCGATAGAACGACAATTACTATATTTATTACACTCACTATTATCAATCTAACTCATATTATTAACCATATTATGCAGATATGATCGATAGAACGACAATTACTATACTTATGACTCTTATTATTATCAATCTAACTTATATTATTAGCCATATTGTGCTTATATGATCGATAGAACGACAAATACTATACTTAATACTCTTATTATTATCAATCTAACTCATTTTATTAACCATATTATGCTAATATGATCGACAGAACGACAATTACTATACTTATTACACTCACTATTATCAATCTAACTCATATTATTAACCATATTATGCAGATATGATCGATAGCACGACATTTACTATACTTATTACTCTTGTTATTATCAACCTAACTCATATTATTAGCCATATTATGCTTATATGATCGATAGAACGACAATTACTATACTTATTATTCTTATTTTTATCAACCCAACTCATATTATTCGCCATATTATGCTTAAATGATCGATAGAACGACAATTACTATACTTATTACTCTTATTATTATGAATCTAACTCATATTATTAGCCATATTGTGCTTATATGAGCGATAGAACGACAATTACTATATTTATTACACTCACTGTTATCAATCTAACTCATATTATTAACCATATTATGCAGATATGATCGATAGAACGACAATTACTATACTCATTACTCTTATTATTATCAATCTAACTCATGCTATTAGCCATATTATGGTTATATGATCGATATAACGACAATTACTATACTTATTATTCTTATTTTTATCAACCCAACTCATATTATTAGCCATATTATGCTTATATGATCGATAGAACTACAATTACTATACTCATTACTCTTATTATTATCAATCCAACTCATATTATTACCCATATTATGCTGATATGATCGATAGAACGACATTCACTATACTTATTACACTCACTATTATAAATCTAACTCATATTATTAACCATATTATGCAGATATGATCGATAGAACGACAATTACTATACTTATTACACTTATTATTATCAATCTAACTCATATTATTAGCCCTATTATGCTTATATGATCTATAGAACGACAATTACTATATTTATTACACTCACTATTATCAATCTAACTCATATTATTAACCATATTATGCAGATATGATCGATAGAACGACAATTACTATACTTATTACACTTATTATTATCAATCTAACTCATATTATTAGCCCTATTATGCATATATGATCTATAGAACGACAATTACTATACTTATTACACTTATTATTATCAATCTAAGTCATATTATTAGCCATATTATGCTTATATGATCGATAGAACGACAATTACTATACTTATTACTCTTATTATTATCAATCTAACTCATATTATTAGCCATATTGTGCTTATATGAGCGATAGAACGACAATTACTATATTTATTGCACTCACTATTATCAATCTAACTCACATGATAAGCCATATTATGCTTATATGATCGATAGTACGACAATTACTATACTCATTACTCTTATTGTTATCAATCTAACTCATATTATTAACCATATTATGCAGATATGATCGATAGAACGACAATTACTATACTTATTACTGTTATTATTATCAATCTAACTCATATTATTAGCCATATTGTGCTTATATGATCGATAGAATGACAATTACTATACTTATTACTCTTATTATTGTAAATCTAACTCATATTATTAGCCATATTATGCTTATATGATCGATAGAACGACAATTACTATACTTATTACACTTATTATTATCAATCTAAGTCATATTATTAGCCATATTATGCTTATATGATCGATAGAACGACAATTACTATACTTATTACTCTTATTATTATCAATCTAACTCATATTATTAGCCATATTGTGCTTATATGAGCGATAGAACGACAATTACTATATTTATTACACTCACTATTATCAATCTAACTCATATTATTAACCATATTATGCCGATATGATCGATAGAACGACAATTACTATACTCATTACTCTTATTATTATCAATCTAACTCATGCTATTAGCCATATTATGGTTATATGACCGATATAACGACAATTACTATACTTATTACTCTTATTATTATCAATCTAACTCATATTATTAACCATATTATGCAGATATGATCGATAGAACGACAATTACTATACTCATTACTCTTATTATTATCAATCTAACTCATGCTATTAGCCATATTATGGTTATATGATCGATATAACGACAATTACTATACTTATTATTCTTATTTTTATCAACCCAACTCATATTATTAGCCATATTATGCTTATATGATCGATAGAACTACAATTACTATACTCATTACTCTTATTATTATCAATCCAACTCATATTATTACCCATATTATGCTGATATGATCGATAGAACGACATTCACTATACTTATTACACTCACTATTATAAATCTAACTCATATTATTAACCATATTATGCAGATATGATCGATAGAACGACAATTACTATACTTATTACACTTATTATTATCAATCTAACTCATATTATTAGCCCTATTATGCTTATATGATCTATAGAACGACAATTACTATATTTATTACACTCACTATTATTAATCTAACTCATATTATTAACCATATTATGCAGATATGATCGATAGAACGACAATTACTATACTTATTACACTTATTATTATCAATCTAACTCATATTATTAGCCCTATTATGCATATATGATCTATAGAACGACAATTACTATACTTATTACACTTATTATTATCAATCTAAGTCATGTTATTAGCCATATTATGCTTATATGATCGATAGAACGACAATTACTATACTTATTACTCTTATTATTATCAATCTAACTCATATTATTAGCCATATTGTGCTTATATGAGCGATAGAACGACAATTACTATATTTATTGCACTCACTATTATCAATCTAACTCACATGATAAGCCATATTATGCTTATATGATCGATAGTACGACAATTACTATACTCATTACTCTTATTGTTATCAATCTAACTCATATTATTAACCATATTATGCAGATATGATCGATAGAACGACAATTACTATACTTATTACTCTTATTATTATCAATCTAACTCATATTATTAGCCATATTGTGCTTATATGAGCGATAGAACGACAATTACTATATTTATTACACTCACTATTATCAATCTAACTCATATTATTAACCATATTATGCCGATATGATCGATAGAACGACAATTACTATACTCATTACTCTTATTATTATCAATCTAACTCATGCTATTAGCCATATTATGGTTATATGATCGATATAACGACAATTACTATACTTATTACTCTTATTATTATCAATCTAACTCATATTATTAACCATATTATGCAGATATGATCGATAGAACAACAATTACTATACTTATGACTCTTATTATTATCAATCTAACTTATATTATTAGCCATATTGTGCTTATATGATCGATAGAACGACAAATACTATACTTATTACTCTTATTATTATCAATCTAACTCATTTTATTAACGATATTATGCTAATATGATCGACAGAACGACAATTACTATACTTATTACACTCACTATTATCAATCTAACTCCTATTATTAACCATATTATGCAGATATGATCGATAGCACGACATTTACAATACTTATTACTCTTGTTATTATCAACCTAACTCATATTATTAGCCATATTATGCTTATATGATCGATAGAATGACAATACTATACTTATTATTCTTATTTTTATCAACCCAACTCATATTATTCGCCATATTATGCTTAAATGATCGATAGAACGACAATTACTATACTTATTACTCTTATTATTATCATTCTAACTCATATTATTAACCATATTATGCTTATATGATCGATAGAACGACAATTACTATATTTATTACACTCACTATTATCAATCTAACTCATATTATTAACCATATTATGCAGATATGATCGATAGAACGACAATTACTATACTTATTACACTTATTATTATCAATCTAACTCATATTATTAGCCCTATTATGCTTATATGATCTATAGAACGACAATTACTATACTTATTACTCTTATTATTATCAATCTAACTCATATTATTAGCCATATTGTGCTTATATGAGCGATAGAACGACAATTACTATATTTATTGCACTCACTATTATCAATCTAACTCACATGATAAGCCATATTATGCTTATATGATCGATAGTACGACAATTACTATACTCATTACTCTTATTGTTATCAATCTAACTCATATTATTAACCATATTATGCAGATATGATCGATAGAACGACAATTACTATACTTATTACTGTTATTATTATCAATCTAACTCATATTATTAGCCATATTATGCTTATATGATCGATAGAACTACAATTACTATACTTATGACTCTTATTATTATCAATCTAACTTATATTATTAGCCATATTGTGCTTATATGATCGATAGAACGACAAATACTATACTTATTACTCTTATTATTATCAATCTAACTCATTTTATTAACCATATTATGCTAATATGATCGACAGAACGACAAATACTATACTTATTACACTCACTATTATCAATCTAACTCATATTATTAACCATATTATGCAGATATGATCGATAGAACGACAATTACTATACTTATTACTCTTATTATTATCATTCTATCTCATATTATTAACCATATTATGCAGATATGATCGATAGAACTACAATTACTATACTCATTGCTCTTATTATTATCAATCTAACTCATATTATTAGCCATATTATGCTTATATGATCGATAGAACTACAATTACTATACTCATTACTCTTATTATTATCAATCCTACTCATATTATTACCCATATTATGCTGATATGATCGATAGAACGACAATTACTATACTTATTATTCTTATTTTTATCAACCCAACTCATATTATTCGCCATATTATGCTTAAATGATCGATAGAACGACAATTACTATACTTATTACTCTTATTATTATGAATCTAACTCATATTATTAGCCATATTGTGCTTATATGAGCGATAGAACGACAATTACTATATTTATTACACTCACTGTTATCAATCTAACTCATATTATTAACCATATTATGCAGATATGATCGATAGAACGACAATTACTATACTCATTACTCTTATTATTATCAATCTAACTCATGCTATTAGCCATATTATGGTTATATGATCGATATAACGACAATTACTATACTTATTATTCTTATTTTTATCAACACAACTCATATTATTAGCCATATTATGCTTATATGATCGATTGAACTGCAATTACTATACTCATTACTCTTATTATTATCAATCCAACTCATATTATTAGCCATATTATGCTGATATGATCTATAGAACGACATTCACTATACTTATTACACTCACTATTATAAATCTAACTCATATTATTAACCATATTATGCCGATATGATCGATAGAACGAGAATTACTATACTCATTACTCTTATTATTATCAATCTAACTCATGCTATTAGCCATATTATGGTTATATGATCGATATAACGACAATTACTATACTTATTACTCTTATTATTATCAATCTAACTCATATTATTAACCATATTATGCAGATATGATCGATAGAACGACAATTACTATACTTATTACTCTTATTATTATCATTCTATCTCATATTATTAACCATATTATGCAGATATGAGCGATAGAACTACAATTACTATACTCATTACTCTTATTATTATCAATCTAACTCATATTATTAGCCATATTATGCTTATATTATCGATAGAACGACAATTACTATACTCACTCCTCTTAGTATTATCAATCTAACTCATATTATAAGCCATATTATGCTTATATGATCGAGAGAACGACAATTACTACACTTATTACCCTTATTATTATCAATCTAACTCATATTATTAGCCATATTATGCTTATATGATCGATAGAATGAGAATTACTATACTCACTACTCTTAGTATTATCACTCTAACTCATATTATTAGCCATATTATGCTTATATGATCGATAGAACGACAGTTACTATACTTATTACTCTCATTATTATCAATCTAACTCATATTATTAGCCATATTATGCTTATATGATCGATAGAACGAGAATTACTATACTCACTACTCTTAGTGTTATCAATCTAACTCATATTATTAGCCATATTATGCTTATATTGTCGATAGAACGACAATTACTATACTTATTACTGTTATTATTATCAATCTAACTCATATTATTAGCCATATTATGCTTATATGATCGATAGAACGACAAATACTATACTTATTACTCTTATTATTATCAATCTAACTCATATTATTAACCATATTATGCAGATATGATCGATAGAACTACAATCACTATACTCATTACTCTTATTTTTATCAATCTAACTCATATTATTAGCCATATTATGCTTAAATGATCGATAGAACTACAATTACTATACTCATTACTCTTATTATTATCAATCCTACTCATATTATTACCCATATTATGCTGATATGATCGATAGAACGACATTCACTATACTTATTACACTCACTATTATCAATCTAACTCATATTAATAACCATATTATGCATATATGATCGATAGAACGACAATTACTATACTTATTACTCTTATTATTATCAATCTAACTCATATTATTAACCATATTGTGCTTATATGAGCGATAGAACGACAATTACTATATTTATTACACTCACTATTATCAATCTAACTCATATTATTAAACATATTATGCAGATATGATCGATAGAACGACAATTACTATACTCATTACTCTTATTATTATCAATCTAACTCATGCTATTAGCCATATTATGGTTATATGATCGATATAACGACAATTACTATACTTATTACTCTTATTATTATCAATCTAACTCATATTATTAACCATATTATGCAGATATGATCGATAGAACGACAATTACTATACTTATGACTCTTATTATTATCAATCTAACTTATATTATTAGCCATATTGTGCTTATATGATCGATAGAACGACAAATACTATACTTATTGCTCTTATTATTATCAATCTAACTCATTTTATTAACCATATTATGCTAATATGATCGACAGAACGACAAATACTATACTTATTACACTCACTATTATCAATCTAACTCATATTATTAACCATATTATGCAGATATGATCGATAGAACGACAATTACTATACTTATTACTCTTATTATTATCATTCTATCTCATATTATTAACCATATTATGCAGATATGATCGATAGAACTACAATTACTATACTCATTACTCTTATTATTATCAATCTAACTCATATTATTAGCCATATTATGCTTATATTATCGATAGAACGACAATTACTATACTCACTCCTCTTAGTATTATCAATCTAACTCATATTATTAGCCATATTATGCTTATATGATCGATAGAATGAGAATTACTATACTCACTACTCTTAGTATTATCACTCTAACTCATATTATTAGCCATATTATGCTTATATGATCGATAGAACGACAGTTACTATACTTATTACTCTCATTATTATCAATCTAACTCATATTATTAACCATATTATGCAGATATGATCGATAGAACTACAATTACTATACTCATTACTCCTATTAT
This sequence comes from Megachile rotundata, assembly GCF_050947335.1. Taxonomy (NCBI): domain Eukaryota; kingdom Metazoa; phylum Arthropoda; class Insecta; order Hymenoptera; family Megachilidae; genus Megachile; species Megachile rotundata. The sequence goes on along the minus strand of NW_027473990.1, from coordinate 1,305 downwards.
TATCAATCTAACTCATATTATTAGCCATATTATGCTAATATGATCGATAGAACGACAATTACTATACTCACTCCTCTTAGTATTATCAATCTAACTCATATTATTAACCATATTGCGCTTATATGAGCGATAGAACGACAATTACTATATTTATTACACTCACTATTATCAATCTAACTCATATTATTAACCATATTATGCAGATATGATCGATAGAACGACAATTACTATACTTATGACTCTTATTATTATCAATCTAACTTATATTATTAGCCATATTGTGCTTATATGATCGATAGAACGACAAATACTATACTTAATACTCTTATTATTATCAATCTAACTCATTTTATTAACCATATTATGCTAATATGATCGACAGAACGACAATTACTATACTTATTACACTCACTATTATCAATCTAACTCATATTATTAACCATATTATGCAGATATGATCGATAGCACGACATTTACTATACTTATTACTCTTGTTATTATCAACCTAACTCATATTATTAGCCATATTATGCTTATATGATCGATAGAACGACAATTACTATACTTATTATTCTTATTTTTATCAACCCAACTCATATTATTCGCCATATTATGCTTAAATGATCGATAGAACGACAATTACTATACTTATTACTCTTATTATTATGAATCTAACTCATATTATTAGCCATATTGTGCTTATATGAGCGATAGAACGACAATTACTATATTTATTACACTCACTGTTATCAATCTAACTCATATTATTAACCATATTATGCAGATATGATCGATAGAACGACAATTACTATACTCATTACTCTTATTATTATCAATCTAACTCATGCTATTAGCCATATTATGGTTATATGATCGATATAACGACAATTACTATACTTATTATTCTTATTTTTATCAACCCAACTCATATTATTAGCCATATTATGCTTATATGATCGATAGAACTACAATTACTATACTCATTACTCTTATTATTATCAATCCAACTCATATTATTACCCATATTATGCTGATATGATCGATAGAACGACATTCACTATACTTATTACACTCACTATTATAAATCTAACTCATATTATTAACCATATTATGCAGATATGATCGATAGAACGACAATTACTATACTTATTACACTTATTATTATCAATCTAACTCATATTATTAGCCCTATTATGCTTATATGATCTATAGAACGACAATTACTATATTTATTACACTCACTATTATCAATCTAACTCATATTATTAACCATATTATGCAGATATGATCGATAGAACGACAATT